>NC_056743.1:781190855-781223355 GCF_019279795.1 Protopterus annectens | reverse complement strand
CACTAAAGTGAACATGTAGAGTTCAGGTTAAAGAGACAGTTCACTTTCCTAAGAAGAAGTCCTGATGCTAAAGTTTACATTTGGAATGATTTAATACAATGCAAAATCTGATTATATGTTAATCACTGTATTCAACCTAAAGGCTGTCTGCATGTGCCAGTTCTAAGCTAATCATTTCACCAGTAGACCAGTTTCCCAGATCTGTCAAGTCTCACTGTGAGAGTTTGGGACTCATTCCTGTTTGCCTTTTCTAATATTTAATTTTTTGAATCAAGCCCTAAACTGAAACTGTCCAAACATAATGTGTCAGACTTTTGCAAAGCGATGAGCTTGACAGCCCTGCTAACTGGTTTTTCCACTAAGGTGAAGCCACATGGCATTATCTCAATGATGCAGCATTCCTAGTCTTTTAACAACTGTTAAGGAAATGGGAGGCAAAAAAAAAAAAATGAAAACAATTGTTTGGAGGCCCTGAGCCTCTCAAGATTATTGGTGTTGCTGCTGTGATATAAAATGGGTACATTATTTGCAGCATGTCATCATTTGAGGAATGATGACAGTTACGCTGATGCGAGCTCAGGCTAGACTTTGCTGTATCAACATGCATTTTGGTATGACACAACTCCTCCTCCCCACATCTGCTCCATTTTCAATAATGAGGGATTGCAGCATTTTTATTTCAGATGGTGCCTTTAAAAGTGTTAGCAACATGTGCTGCTAATGAGATTTTCATGCAAGCCATAAGCTAAGGAAAATCCAACACAAGTGTATTAATTGTATTTAGTTTACTGAGGGCAGTTCACCTGCAACAGAGCTTCTATGCTACTAGCATGCCTTCCCCCACCCCACCCCCTTGTCCTACTGGCAAAATGCAATTATTAAACACGGGTATTTCACAAATACAAAAGGCTAATAAAATACAGTTCATCCCCAACTTGTGCAAATTCAAAGGATGCTTAAAGAGTTCCAAGAAAAAATAACAGAAAGAAAAAAAAGTTAAAAAATCTTATCTGAGAAAGGATGTTAAGAAAACAACTACAAGCAATGCAGTTATTCACACATTCAACATCCCATACAAGCAATGGAGTGCATAAAACAGAACCAGACCTGAACAGTGATGGACATGCACCCTAACTGCACGAGCACTCTTGGTGTTAGTTCATCTAACTGGAGAGCTAGAGCAACTGTTGAAATGCCCCACTGTTGAGGGACAACATTGTACACCTTGTCCAAAAAGGTATTCCATCCTGAAATCGGTCCAAAGAACCAAGAGCTGTGCTGCTTGCACAAAACCACTTTAACTATGGTTACTGTTCACATCTCTGTTTAACAGAAATGCAGAGCAGTAGCACACAAATTTACTGAGATAGTAACACAATAAAGATCTTTTAACTTTTTGTCTGATTGTTGCAGAAAGCTATGCGTCTGCATATTCTACAATAGCAAGTTTTGACTTTTTAAAAATATAATGAAATCTAGTCCTATGCAGTAATGATAGTTACGGTTTGCCTGTAAAATGGCATGTCACAAAAAAGTTTAACTTTTAGCAGCTAAAAAGGTGACCTGCAAACTGTTCTGCCCATGTGAAATACTGAAGGGACAGAGGCAAACTAGTGATCTAACAGTCCTTTGATGTGCAGGACTGTAGAAAGTTTGCCTACCACAGTCACTCAGTTATTACATTCAATATAATAATTTAAGGTTTTTATGTCACTTTATATACAATGGCACTGCAAAGGAACTAGATGTAAGACTTAACCTGCACTTTTTAAGATGTCTTTCAAAGCATTAGTCAGATGATAGTCATATAGTAACAGATTAAGTCACCTGTACCTCTGCACCAAAATAAATGTGTTACAGTAATCCTGTCATTTGAATAAAAAATGTAACAATTGTATAACTTGTTATACAACTGCTTAACAAACTGAAATTCTTGAAATGTTAGGTCATTCATGCACATTTTGTATGGAAACCTGCTAATTATCAATTAAATAAATGTTTCTTGAAGGATCATTGCATGAAACACAAAAAGTATGTGACAGTCACTAGGCTGATAATGTTAATTCATTTACTGTTGACTGAGTAGTGGGAAGGAAGAAGTACAGAAAGGCTGAGGCAAATATTATTTCCAATGTGGGTTGCGCACAAGATTCTCTCTTACTTTTACTTGATGCAGTCAAATGTATAATGCAAAGTCTCAACCTGGTTCAGCTTATGTATGTTTTTTTTTATTATTTTTATTATGAGGAATGGCTCACATGTAGTGCAAAATATGGATATCCCAGGTAATGTCTGAAAAAGGTCCATGGACCAGCTCACCCACCTGGTTAACACAAATAGTCTCACACAACATATACACACATACACATACACATGCACACATACATAATATAGATATAGATACATACATATATGTATGAATAGATATACCGACTACAACAAAGCAGAAGGCAGAAGAAGATAGCATATACAGTGAACCCTTCCAAGGAAAGCTTCAGTACTGGTTACCAAATTCCTCTTCCCTGAGCAGCAGTTGCCCGGGTCACAAGCCAGTTTGTGTGTGTGTGTGTGTGTGGGGGGCTGTGTGTGTGTGTGTGTGTGTGTGTGTGTGTGTGTGTGTGTGTGTGTGTGTGTGTGTGTGTGTGTGTATATGGTGTGGCGTGTGTGCAGCAGTAGTGATTCCTATGATGTGCATTAAGGAGATGGATACCACAGATGAGGATATACACATTAAAACCACAATACATGTCTATATTATTTATCAATGGACTTGAACTACAAATAAAGCACTGCATCCTGTCTTATTTATGCTTTATTTACTAATCTGTATATTATTTAAAATTAATAACTTATTTTCGATGGGGGTTGATTTAAATAAAAAAAATCTGGTGGATGTAATAGCCATTTTTGCCTTCTTTGACTATAGTCTCATCTAGTCTTATTTGTCTACTCCTGATAATGTGAGGCAATGTCTGTTCTAGATACTGTGAGCCAATGTCTGCTCTAGATACTGTGAGCCAATGTCTGTTCTAGATACTGTGAGCAAATGTTTGTTCTAGATACTATGAGCCAATGTCTATTCTAGAATGTTTGTTCTAGATACTATGAGCCAATGTCTATTCTAGATAGTGTGAGCCAATGTCTGTTTTAGACACTGTGAGCCAATGTTTGTTCTAGATACTGTGAGCCAATGTCTGCTCTAGATACTGTGAGCCAATGTCTGTTCTAGACACTGTGAGCCAATGTTTGTTCTAGATACTGTGATCCAATGTATGTTCTAGATATCATGAGCCAATGTCTGATCTAGATACTGTGAGACAATGTCTGATCTAGATATTGTGAGCCAATGTCTGTTCTAGACACTATGAGTCAATGCTTGTTCTAGATACTGTGAGCCAATGTCTGTTCTAGATATTGTGAGCCAATGTCTGATCTAGATGATGTGAGCCAATGATCTCCTACAATGTTTTGTAGTGGATGTTTTAATACATATAAAATAGTACTAGCACAGTAATCATCAGTAGCCTGCTTAGTAGTGTGTGACATGTACTGCCCCTGTTACCTCTGCTGTGTCAGAAGTGAAACTGGTTGCAATGATACTGACAGTATTTTTTTATCATTTTACCTGCATTAATTATAATACATTTGGGATTTCATGTTAGTAAGATAACACGCTGCGGGTGTGGTCTTCAGAGACATAGGGAGCCATTTATGGAGCTAGACTTAAGTGTTACCATGAGTCTTACATTATATTATCTTGACCAGGATGAATACCATCCCTTTAGTTGTTTTAATTCTGTACCTATTCAGTTAATTAAGATGAAAACATTTAAAAGTGAACGGGGGAATACTTGTTTAGCTGTACAGTTTTAAGAATAGTTTTACTGAGAATGCATCACATCTGAATCTGTGTAACAGGTGTAGTAAAAAAGTACTTTGAATATTATTTAGCTGTGCTCTAATTCTTTTCTGTTGATGTTCCTGAGCATGTGCATTCCATCAAGTTTACAGTAAGTTGAAAAGCTGAAAAGACAAAAGCTAGCATTAAAATGTATTTATTTATTTATATATTTATTTATTTACTTATTTATCTATTTATTTCCTTTTGTTTATCAGGAAAATCCAATGGGGTGGAAGCTCCTAATGAATACAAATACAAATTTAGAAAAGAGTGTTTTTTTTTTACATGACACAGTTTCAAAGTACAATATTTACAACATAACAATGTTTTCTGCACAAGTCTTGGATTGCAGGCTGTGCAGTTATAGAATGCGGGTTTAACAGTGAAAACAACATTTTGAAATTTATAATGAGAACACAATTTTGAAATTTATAGAGAAGGAACTGATGCTTATTTTTTCAAAAAGAATTCTTAAAAGGTAATAAATGAAATGGTTAAGCCTGTGCCTGTTGGGTCAGCAAGGCCATATTAACAGGAGGGCTGATGGAACCGCAGTTCCAGGCCCACGAGTCTTAAATAAGTCCTGCCTGTTTCTGGTCCCAGTTTAGTCTGAAATATTGTGCTATTGTTATATTAAATAAATAGCTCCCTTATAATTTTTAGGCCCTGGCCCATAAAAAACAAATAAACAAAATAAAAATCAAAACATGATTTTTAGAACATGATCTGTTTCATCTTAGAAAACACCTCCCCTTATTCAGCCTGTAACACTTCTGCAGATTTGAGACTTCAATCAAATGCCAGTCGGCTTTTTGTTTTTGTAGCTTTAAATCTATAAGAGATATGTTGGCAATATCATGGTATCTGTAATAGTTCTCCTGATGGAAACCAGAAACTTGACTTGTGAAATACAGAGTAACATACCTGCAACAAATTTTATATACATATATTGCAGGGAGATGGGGGCCCTGATATTTTTACCAGCCATGTTGTGTACTACACAGAGGTAGGGAGCTCTGATTTCAGTATATGTAATGTTTCCTAACTCAAAGTATTTGTCTGCTTGTATATAAAAATAATTTATCGTGGTGTTCACATCCATGAAGCAGAGTTTAAGGAACAAACTTTATTCTGCCTGCCTGCCTGTCCTGTGACTGAACTTAAATATTTCCCAATGTGTAGCAATAAGAAATGCCTAATGTTTTGGAAAAAAAATGGGAGTAAGATTTCCATACCATAGCACGTGGGCTGCAAACAAGCCGTGTGTAGATCATTTTTTTGATGAAGGATGACTTCTACCATGGTTCACCAATGAGTCCTAAAGAATATCTCTCAGTTGTGCAATACTTTGCAGTGTGTCCCTAATTTTGCTTCATTCCTTGTAAAATGTTTGATTTTCTAGTAAATTACTATGAATTGCAGTTAGATAATAATGCCAGACATTAGAACTCTGTACTTGTTGTCCAGAGAATGCATAGAATGCAGAACCTGTTATGTACTTTCTAAATTAATTAGAGTAATATTTAACTGCCTGAGATTTCGAACAATTTATCCCCATTATTGTTGCTTTTGCTAAGTATTCTTGAGTAACAAAGTCAAAGGTATGTTCTGAAATAACTCAAAACAATTCTTAACCCAGAGATCCATCCACAAAGTTTTCAGACAACTGTATGAAAGAGTTATACACTGTTTGGGATCCCCCATTTCAGTTTTGAAAATGAGGCATTTTTATTCAGAGCAAGTCATTGCTTCAGTCCTAATAGGTGTAATGTATGTTTGGATACAAGCAATAAGTTGCAATAGTGGAGAGGGGCATGCTGTGAGGTAGGTGAGTGCTATTGTCTGTTGTGGTGTGCTACATGTATCCTGTGCATAGACTTTCAAACATGCATTTGCTAGATGAACTCAGCTTCTGTACTAAACAATGGCAATGTTTTAACTCAGCTTTTGGCCAATATAATTGCACATCACGGCATTCCCGTTACATCCAAAGTTGATCATGTGAATTTCTGTTTTTACTGGCTCTACACCCCAGCCTGTAAAATGAAAAGTAATAGTAGTTTGCCAAAAGCTGCAAAGTTTGTTTAATGCAGTCTTAAGAAGGGGCTATTGCTTTATTACTCCCTACTACAAATTCAATTTTATGGTCAGGTGTAGTTACAAACCCCCCCCCCAACACACACACACACACACACACACACACACACAAACACACACACACACACACACACACACACACACACACACACAGACACACTTTTTTGTGCATCAGCAAACAAGTGAACATGTGCTTATAAGTGTATACACAGAATAAGTGCACTGTTTCATATTTCTACAGAACTTATTACTTTTGTGCAGGAAAAGTGATAACATTCGTGTAAGAGTATATACAGAATAAGTTGAGACTTTAAATGTTATATTGCATACTACATTATAACTACATTAACTATATCTTTTTGCAGATTTGGTTACTTTTGTGCAGCAACAAATAGAGATTACATTCAAGTAACTACAAAACATGAGGTCTGTCTTAATAGAAAAGGCAAGCTAGCTGTGCATCTGGTGGTCATTATATCAGTGTAATTTATTCAGAGGTAATTATCTCAGTTTTTCATTACTGGTAATGGTATCATCCCAGTACTTTTTTTTAAACTAAGATACACTAAAACCTTTCATTATAAAACATGACAGCATCCCTGCACAGTCACTAAGTAGAAGGTGCTTTCCAGTTTCATGTCCATATATCTGAACCAGTAAGTGCTGGGTCATTGTACTGTAGTACTGTGAGAAGTAAACTTTCTTGTATTTACACTGTAAGGTCTTTACTCATCAGTTTCTGTCCAGTATCTGAGTAAATAACAATGAAGTACCATATAACATGACAGTTGCAGCCTAACTGCTTTACCTTTCATGCCTCTGTCTCTCTCATTTCCCTCATTCATCCACTTTTCCTGATTTTCCTAATTTCTTAGATCCTACTTTGTATTTAAGCATTGATAATCACAAGCTTAGTCTTATCTCACATTTGGTTCATGTCTCCTACTACTGTAAGATGTTTTGGGGAAGAAACGTTGAGAAGCATAGCCCCCCCCCCACACACACACACATAGGAGACTCCCTCCTAGGAGCTTTATTGGTCAGCAGGCATGACATCACTTTATAGAGTTGTATGGTGAACTAAGGTATGTGCTACAGTGCATTTCAGTGGCATTTCTACTTTTCTGTTTTTGGTAACAAATGTAGTACCCTGCTCTAGAGTGACAGTTTTTAATAATATTGAACCCTGCACCAGTCTACCTCTTGTATGAATGAATCTGTCCAGTGTCATAGCATTGTGTGAAGAATCTGGATGCATGTAAAAAACTGAGCTAGTGACTGCTTTCTATTTCATGGTAACCACAAACTAAATCTATATAAATGTGTTTCTAAAAATAAGACGCACACTGAGTTTCAGTCAACATCCATTCTTAACTTTAAAGGCAGGGCTTTGTCTATGTTTTACAGTATTTTGTTGCCTGCCAGGGGTACTTGTAGGTGTGCACCGGGCAGAGTGCCATTAAGACAGCTATTTTATTGGAAAGGTAAGGGTTATGTGTCATGGCAGATATCTTGGGATGGTAATTTTCCATCATTACAAATGATCTTAACTCCACCACTCCTAATGCCACTATTATACAGTATGCAGATGATTCCACTGTTATCTGTGCAGCCCCCCTCTACCAGACCTCCTGTTCAAGACTCAATCTGCTTTCACAGACATAGAATGTTTCCTAAAAAAAAGACAACTCATACTTAACCCAATGATATTTTCAAATAACAAACTCCCAAATCTCCTTTCATCAATACACATACTCTCATCCAATGGAACTATAATTGAACCAGTAGATGGCACTAAGTCACTTGGTATCCAATAGATTCTGGCCTGAAATATGATAAACACATTGCCCCCACCATTAAAAAAGTACATATTAAACGTGGATGTCTATATAGGTCTAGAACATTCATCACCTCATCAACTAGACAAGCACTTGCCAGAACACACCTCCTCTCCACACTACTATATGCCTCACCCATTTTTCAAATCTGAGGAAGACTAACCTAGTTAAACTTGAAACATGCTAGCACAAAATTGCTCATTTTGCTGCTGGCCTACATAATAGAATCCACCACTGTACTGCCTTGAAACAACTACACTGGTTTGAACTTCCAAACTTACTAACACTCACCCAACTAGCTATTGCCCACAGCATCCGATAACACCCTAATGCCAGCCCCACTCTAACATCTCGTACATCCTTACTACACTACTCGCTCCCTCCGCTCATCTAATAAACTGCTATTGCAAGTTATGAAAGCCAATAACTTTTTTGGTGAATCCTTATTTTTATGTCAAGTAGCAAAAATGTGGAACCGCACTCCTCAACTCATTCTTAATACCCCCTCCACCTCTTAATTCAAACTCCTTCTTAAAGGGCATCTAGCTAGCAACTGGCTCTGTTCCTGTATTACCCCTGGATAATTTCTGTCTTCATTTTGCTCTGTTATGCTATATATCTTACCTTTACTCTATCCAAACTAGCTTCCTGTATGCATATATACTTACTCTGATTTTATATATATATAACATGGTCTGATTTCATTATTGTACATTGTTTATTTTTCATTACTTTTCTGTTTAAGTCTTATCTTTTTTTTTATTTGCTCTGTTTATCTGTTTATCTTTTTGGGGCTTTTCCCCCAGGTCTCTGCTGAAAAAGGGCCACTGGCCCAGTTAGACTAACACAGCAAACAAATGTAAAAATAAAAATAAATAAAAATAAAATAATTACACAACCTTGCACAAAAGCTTACTTAATAGGGTTAAATACTTATGCACAGACAGATTTGCTGGTCAGTTGTTGCACTTGCTGATCAGTTACACAATTTTACAGATATCTATATCTATATCTATAGATATGTGTCTGTGTGTGCATATATGTGCAGTTTTATATGAATTAGTGCCAATGAAATCAAGCAACTTTATTGACAAAAACATTTATCATAATTTAAAATAAAGTGATAGTGCATGTAAACCAATGAGTTACATTAGAGTCACGAAAAAAATAATAAAGAACTTACTTTTACATGGCAACTGACACTGCAGTGCATAACACATATATAAAAAAATAAATAAAAGTACGACTACAGCAAGTAAGTGTTCACAGAGAGATTTCTGCTGAAATTCTAAGTGCTACAGTACCAGGAAGTGATGCAGAGGAGTTGTGTTGAAATTCTAAGTACCACAATTTTAGACCTTACCGCAATGTGACAAGCTATGAAAATAAGAGATACATGCTAAATCCAAAGTTACTGCACATTGGGCTATTACCATATAAGCAACAAGGGAATGGTGGTACAACACCCCATATCAAGGGGCGCAGACAGCGAGCTTCAATACTCACTGGATATCTTTGGAAATTTCCCCTTATTTTTCATAGTTGAGGGACATGTAATTATGAGTGTTGCCCTTCTGAAATGGGGTCAATCCAAAGACACCCTAACAGAAAACCAAATTTGGCTTGTTTACTATTGATCACCACAAATACCTACCTACTTACCGTAAAATTTTTTTTCAAATTTCAAGGATAATACTGCAGCAATGAAATGGCTGAGATCACTGTTTAACAGTTAGCAAACTCCTGAAATGTTTATACTAGATAATGTACTACAATTTAGCTCAAGTAGGTTCCAAGCTTTCAAGAGAGACTGTGAGTTTTATGATATAGTGTCATGCCACCATTATCCACAGTCCAGTCTGATGGTGGAAAGAAGGGTACATACTGTCAAATGTATGCTGACAAAAGCCACAGCAGATAGAAACAGCTGTTTTTTCTTCCTGCTGAATATGAAAATCAAAACCCTAATGAGGAAATTGGGACACTGCCAACTCAGTTACTTTAACAAGGACATGTAGAAAACAGACTTTTAACCTCATGATAACTGCTAAAGAGTAGTTCACACTGCAGGCGAGGAGGAAGCAGACACCAAAGGTGGAAGAGTTTAAAAATCTTTGTGTCTTGGTCACAGATGAAGGTAGATGGGATTGTAAGAGTGCAGAGCAGATGGATGCAATGGCAGCAGTACTACCGGCATTATACAGGCAGCAGTTTTTACAGGCATTGTTAGAACAGTAGTACTTACTGTATGTGCAGGCAGTAGTACCTTAGGTGTTGCACAGGTAGCAGTACTGCAGGTCCTGCACAGGCAGCAGTCCTTACAGGCATTGTTAGAACAATAGTACTTACTGTATGTGCAGACAGTACTACCACAGGTGTTGTATAGGTAGCAGTACGGCAGGTCATGGACAGGTAGCAGTCCTTACAGGCATTGTTAGAACAGTAGTACTTACTGTATGTGCAAGCAGTAGTACCATAGGTGTTGTATAGGTAGCAGTACAGCAGGTCTTGGACAGGTAGCAGTACTTACAGGTATTGTGCAAGCAGCAGTATTACAGCATTGGATAGGAGGCAATTCTATAGGTGTTGCAGAGGCAGCAGAACTATAGTTATTACCAAGCATTCTACAGGCATCACTACTACAGGCATTGTACTTGCAGCAGTTCTTCAGGTATTGTATGGGCAGTACTACTTATAGGCACTGTAAAAGCAGCAGTACTTACAGGCATTGTATAGACAGTAGCACTTAGAGGCATTGTACAGGCAGCACTACTGAAGATGTTCTACAGGTAGCAGTACTATACTATACTGTCAGGCATTACTTATAAGCACTGTATGAACAGTGGTAACATATAAGTATTGTACAGGCAGCACTACTACAGGCATTGCCCTGACAACAGTACTTCAAGTATTGTACAGGCAGTAGTAGCAAGTAGTTACTGGTATTGTATGGACAGTAGTACTTACAGGCATTGTACCAGCAGCAGTACTTACAAGCACTGTACAAGCAACAGCATTGCATGTGTTGAACAAGCAGTAATATTAACAGACATTGCAGAGGCAGCAGTACTGCAGATGTTGTACAAGCAGCAGTACTTACAGGCATTGTACTGTCAGCAGTACTACAGGTGTTATACTAGGAGCAATACTAGAGGTGTACTATTAGCAGTGCTACAGGAGTTGTACTGGTAGCAGTATTACAGACATTGTACAGGCAGAAGTACTCCACATGTTATACATGTAGCAGTACTGCAGGTCTTGTACAGGCAGCATATTAGAAATAATGTAGAGGCAGAAGTACTATAAGTATTGTCAGGCATTATCCACATAGCAGTACTTACAAGTATTGTATAGACAGCATTCCTTACATGAATTGTACAGGTAGCACTACTACAGGCATTGCACTGACAGCAGTACTTCTGGTATTGTACTGGTAACAGTACTTACAGGCATTGTATAGGTAACAGTTCTGCAAATATTGTACTGGTAGCAGTACTGCAGGTCTTGTACAGGCCAGCAGTACTTATGGGCATTGCATTGGCAGCAACATTACAGGTATTGTAGAAGCAACAGCACTATAGGTGTTGTCTGGCATTGTACAGGTAGCAGTACTACAGATGTTGTAAAGGGCCACAGTACTTACAGGTATTGTATAGAGGGCAGCATTTACAGGCATTGTAGAGGTAGACGTACTTACAGCATTGTAGGGGTAGCCATACTTACAGGCATTGTATGAACAACAGTACCACAAATGTTGTACACATAGCAGTACTGCAGGTCTTTTACAGGAAAAAGCTCTTACAGGCACTGTAGAGGAAACAGTACTATAGTTGTTGTCTGTCATTGTACAGGTAGCAGTACGTGCAGCCATTGTATGGACAGTAGCACTTACAGGCATTGTACAGGCAGCAGTATTACAGGTATTATACTAGCAGCAGTACTACAAATGTTGTACTGGCTTGAGTACTACATATGTTGTACAGGTAGCAGTACTTACAGGTGCTGCATCGACAGTAGCACTTAGAACCATTGTAGAGGTAGCAGTACTTACAGCATTGTAGAGGTAGCCATACTTACAAGCAATGAACAGTTAGCAGTACTCTGGGTTTTGTACAGGAAGCAGTACTTACAAGCATTGTAAAGGCCAGTATTACACTGAGAGAGATATTGATAAAAGATGTCCTGTTGCACCCCCCAACCCTTTGCACCTGGGGCAATTGCCCTTCTCGACCCACCCTAGTTACGCTTCTGGCATTAGTACCATAGGTGTTGTCTGGTATTGGTATTGTACAGGTAGCAGTATGTATAGGAACTGTATGGACAGCAGTACTTACACACACTGTTCAGGCAGTAGTACTGCAGGTATTGTAGAAGCAGTAGTGTTTGCAGGCATTGTACAGGCAGCAGTTCTATAGATATATTACTAGCAGTAATACTTTCAGGCATTGCACAGGCAGAATTTCTGCATTTTAGAGATTGGCTTATTACAGTCAGATACACACCTCCCCCACCTCAGACACACACACACACACACACACACACACACACACACACACACACACACACACACACACACACACACACACACACACACACAAAAAGCACTTCAGTGTATTAAACCGAGCTCTACAGTTTGGAGATCAGCTTATTACAGTTACATTCATGCCCCCCCCCGTGTTTTTTATAACAGTGGATGTGATGAATTTATTTACAACAGTACCATATGAGGAAGGCAAGGAATTTTTCATGAAGCCTTGTGTGGTAGTGACAGACTGACTAACGCTTGGGTCACTACTATTACTACCATGATGGAAACTGTGCTTAAAAGTAATTATTTGTACTTTGAAGGAGAATATTTCAACAAATGTCTGGTGTAGCATTGGGTGCAAAATGTGAACCCATTTATGCTAACTTGGTCTTGGCAGAGTGGGAAAAAGTCCACATATTCACTTCAACATATCAGCTAGTGTGCGGGGAGTGCCTTGTGTGTGGAGTCTGCATGTCCTCCCCACGGGCCGAGTGGCATTCCGAAAGACATGCGTAAATGGGCGTGCCTTCGTTGAAGGTTGGGCATCGAGCTGGCAACTCGGCACCGTGAAAATCTACTGCCAATCATTAGTGGTCCGGAGTTCCACTGTGGCGACCCCTAACCGGGAAAAGCCAAAAGACAACAACACATGAAAAACATTTTGAGGTATGTTAGATTTTTAGATGACATGTTGATCTTGTGGAAAGGGAATGAGGAAGAGATTGTGGAAATATTTGACTATATAAGTAAAACCACTACATTCTTGAGATTTACTAATAAGATTAACTATGAAAGTATTGACAACCTAGACATTCATATCTATAAGGAGCTTGTTAACAAGAAGTGGGGGTCTAACATATACAGAAAAGAGACTTATTCTAATGCAATGTTGCATTATGACAGTTGCCATCCCCCACACCAAAAAAGAAGCATTATCAAAGGTCAAATGGTTAGACATTCAAGGTTAGTCGATGATAATGCTAATTTTCTTACCGAATTACAAACTTTGATTGGGTTGTTCTTAGGGATTACCCCATGGATCTTTTAAAGAAAGTTAAAAAAAGAAATAATAAAATTCCAAGGTAAAAAATTTGCACACATTTTAAAAATGGGTTTACAGGTAAACATTGTGACGAGTGATGTTAAGAAGAATAGACAAAGCACTTTGGTTGTAAAATACAATACTTTTTGTGAGGAATATATAGTTGACATACTCAACAACCACTGGAGTGTGTTTTATTCCCAAAAACTGGTTTCTAAGCTTGAGGACAAACCCGTTGTAACATATTGTAAGGGCAGAAGCCTGAAAAATTGGTTTGAAAGTGGGACTAGGTCCACATACAAACACAGAAATCTAAATTTGAAAATGTTTAAATGTGGTTGTTGTAGAATGTGTACATTTGTTAATGATGGTCCATACATTGTCACTCCTGGATACAATAGAACATTATGTTGTTCCTGCAAGTGTAACTGTAATACAGATTATGTAGTTTATGTACCTTTCTGAATTTCCTGTATGGCATTCTATGTAGGGAAAACTACTAGAAATTTGAGGGAGCGTATGGTAGAACACACAAGAGATATAAAAAATAAGAAAACCACTAATGCTCTCTATGTCCATTCTACCAAATGCACTAATTTAAAAAAATGTTATTGTTTATTATAGATAGAGTGCAAATGAATAACCGTGGGGTGGGTGTAAAAAAATATGTTGGAATACAAAGAACTGGCATGGCAACGAAGATCGAATGCCATGGCTAGTCCTGGTATTAATGAAGCTTGTTCCATTAGCAGTATATTGAAGCAAAGAGCACAGTTAAAATAGTGGCTTCGACACTGCTAATGTAACACAATGTCTTTATTACAAAGTATCCATACTCCTGACAACATACAAGGTTTTAAAGTGTAAATTTTTATAGTTTTTTTTTCAGAATGAATTTTTTATGACATGGTGTATGTCTTTAAGCAGTTACATTAGATAAGGGTCACCCGCGTTTGATTTTCCTTATTTAAGGAGTGAGTGATGTGCTGTGTTTAACTCTGATGATGCTCTGGGTTTATGGTGGCTTAAAGCGCTCAGTTCGTTGTGTTCCACAATAAATATTTCTTGCTTTTATGAACAGCAGTTTTGGACTTATTTGGAGGTAACAAGCATTTAATCAGCCTGACTCTACAGCCCGCAGTGGTGATTTTTGTTTTCTCTGGTGAAAACTTTGGATAGTCACTGAAAGGATAAGATTATGGATGCACGTGTCAGAAATGAGGTTCTGCCACTGGATAGGTGGGCTTCATATGCTATGGCAGAGTGATAAGATCTGAAAGCTGGGGGAATGTTAAAGTGTAGCCACTGCATGCTGAGTGGATTCAACTGTGGTAGTTGGGCCCTTCTGCTGGAATGTCCCTTGTGTGCTACGATGAGAGGTGTACCTCATAAAACCTACTGGATGAAGACTCTGGGACAGATCCAGGATATATTAGTGGAATGATATCTTTCAGCTTAACTGGCTATATCTGGAATGATATACGAGTTGGAGACTTACTGAGGTTAGGGAAGTCTGGTCATCCATTCTTATCTTGCTACCTCTATGAGCCTCACCAGGACAAGTGGTTTAGAAAACGAATCAATGAACAGACGCTGCAGTCCCAGACAGTATAAGATTCAGACAGAAAGTTATAGGAGGTTGAACAAAGAAGCAAAAATAATGTCTTGATTGAAGTCCAATGTGTTTTCAGAAGTTTAGGTTGATAGCAAGGTGAAGTAATGGAATGAGGCAACATGGAATCTAGCTTAAGTTACATCACTCTACAGGGTCCTATACTGAACAGACATTTGATAGATAGCAATACAAACAGGAATAAAAGATGCTGTGGAAAACCAAGGAGGAGGCAAATACTATCATTCTGGGGTTCTTCAGAGTAAAAAGGTGGCTGCAGACAGCAGCATCATTGCAGGGATAGCCAGAATGACTACTAAGCCCTGGAGAGACTAAGTAGTCAATGGTCCAGGCAACCTGAATGAGGTCTGTGGTTTTGCCTCACAGATTCACTGAGGAATGCTAGAAAAGGATGTCAGGATAGAAGTACCCCATGTGTAAGAGCAGCATGTGTGCTTTCAGATGATGCTGTGTCAGAGGGAACAAATTTAATCTACAGTGCATTTCCTTACAGTACTAAGTAGCTGCATGTAATTGATTGTGTATAATCATCACAATAGTCACATGGTTAAAGCAATTCATATGAGGTTTTGAATGGGTTACTTAAGTGCATATGAGAAGCTACAGGCTGCCATAACACTTAATGTCTTTTATTTAGTTATTTGTTTTGATTTCTTTTTTAGTCAAGTATGCATTTTTCTGATTGTGAAGCAAAATATCTGTCTGGCAGCAATTTCTAATATATTCCACATTCACTGGCAATGTACAGGATATCAAAAGAGAGCTGCTCTTTCACAGCTGTGGTGTTTTAATCTGTATGAGTCTATTTCTGAATTGTTGTAAGACGTTACTTTGGTCACAGCAGCAAGATATCTGGCCTACAGTGCTCTTTGAAATGGTTCAGCTACCCTTTATTAGGAGCAAATATGTAGTTAACACATAAAGCCCAGAGCTGCAGTCAGGCTTTCTGGCATCATGGGCACTTCTCCATACTGCTATCCCAAACTCAAAAAAAAAAAATTCTATATGCTGAGTGGCAAAAAAAATAAAAAAAGTTTATCACAAATAAATGATAGCAGGCTGCTTGCTACAACTGTAGCAAGCACCTTCCTACAGTTACTAATACAATGAGCTTGCAAATATAGTATCAGCATTCATTTCTTAAATGAGATCTGGTACTGCACTAGTGTCCCATTGGCAACTACAGATCATGTCCTTTACAACATGCACATTGAGAAGCCACTCAATCCGAGCTCCAGCTCTGGTAAAAATTTATCAGTGCAAGATAAAATGGATTGATAAAATGGACTGACACATTGCAAAACCTAAAAGTAAACAGCTTAAGGGCAAGACAAAAGAGCAGAACTATAGAAAATATGTAAATGGTAATCAGATATTTATTCAACTTCCCAAGCATAGTTTCAGGGAATATGTCATTTTTAGGGTAATTTTTTTTGTGCCAGCTGCAAAATGAAAGTTACAGTTTAGGTGACTTTCTGGCTTCTGTATTGCAAGCATACATGTGTTTCCATATGTTAAACTTGTATCATTCTATCCATTTCCATTTACTATGGAACATTTTATTTCTTTTCCCAGTTTTATGCCCTTTCAAGCAGATTTTTCTTAGCTCTGTAGGCATAGTGACACAAGAATAATGACACGTTATCTAGTAGTAGAGCTGCAGTAAGGATCCTGGCCCTGCAGGTTTGTATGCATTCACTCTGATACACTGGAGTGGATCTTCGTGTGCTACTATGTGCAACTGCTAAGTGCCAAGGAACCATTCGGTCCTGCTGCGTAGAGCAGTGTCTGGTCTCACAGCTCTGATAGGTATCAGGCTGAAACAAGGGAGACAGTGTGTCCTGCTGTAATGTGCAAGGTCTACTTTCACAATCTGTGTCTGAAGGTTATCAGGCAGGCAGCAAGTAGTCTGTCCTGCTGTAATAAGCAGTCTCCAGTCAATATCTGCTAGATATCACAGGGCCACCATGGAGCCAGTCGGTCTTGCTTTAATATGCAGGGTCTATACTCACAGTCTATAAATGAAAGGTATGAGGCAGGCAGGCATCAGGGAATCAGTCTGTTCTGCTATAACATGCAAGGTGTGAATCATAGTCAATATGTGCTATGTACCATGCAGGCACCAGGCATCCAGTCTGACCTGCTGTAACTTGAGCCTGTTCTGTTTAAATGTACATGGTCTAAAGTCACAATCCATATCTCCTAGATATCAAATAGGCACTGTAAAACCAGTCCATCCTGCTTAAAAGCACATTTTCTGCATTCACTTTCTTCAGGACAATTAGTAAAAACAGGCTTCAAGGCACAGTGTCTGGCTATTTTATCAAAAGACAATGGTCATGTCATGTTGCACTTTTTCATAGTCACCAATAGTGGCCTCACGTCTACACAAACATCATTAACCATGGCAACACAGTTGTATGATTGTTGCCCATTATTAAAGATAAAGTGCATGTTAGAGAAATCAATCAAAGAGTAAGAATTTTTGCAAAGTCAGTGTTGTTTGAAAGGCAGAATTACTAACATGACAATTTTGAAACTATTGACAGAAACATGTACAAAATACAACTACAAAGTATGACTAAGTTCTAATAAAATGTATTTGTCATACTGAAACAAAAAAAAAAATAAAAAATTAAGAGGTGCTGTATCTGTCCAGTAACAGAAAACACAAAGAAATTGGAGCACAGATCATCTGTGCTCCAAACCTCCAGATCAGAGAATCAGGGACAAAGGACCTTCAAATCAGGGACAGTCAGGGATACCTCATTAACATAAGATATGCATAGTTAAATAAGTACATTAATGGACACACTCACCATTCATTCAATTATACAAAGACAGGGCATCTTTTTAAGAATTTTTTATTAGAGAATTATATACATTGACACGTCAAAATAGAGGATTATTCATATTTTTCATAAAAACTGTATAAAATTAAAGTCAGACGTTCAGCCCCCCCTATCACAAATACCCTTACAAAACGGTGCTTATATGGAACAGAAGCAATACATGGAATAAGGCAAGTACATTCAGACTACTGATTCAACTTCAGCACCTTGGCAGGCAGAGGTAGCTCCTGCAGCTGATGCCGTGGAGGAATGTTCTTTGTTGTAAGCCGCTGTTGCTTTCCTTGCTGCTTCCAGCATGTCCTTAGGATGCTTTACACAGTAGCAGTCATTGTCCTCGTTCATCTTTATTGCTAATAAAGAGTTTAATGTTTTTGGGCCAAGTGACTGCTTGAGCTCTGTTTTTACTTTGTGAACCATGCTGAATGTCCGTTCTGCTTCACAGAGTGCAGCAAACAGAGAACACTTCGCATTAGCTTTTGAAAAGTTGGGAGGTCTTGTACTGGAGGGCTCCCAAGCACCATCAACCAGTACTTTAAAAAATTAGATGTGTCACATCCATATGACCAGTCAGTCATCTGATATACTGAAAACTCATCTATCACTTTGCATCGCTCCACTCGTGAGCTACAAAAACCGAGAGGAGTGCCAATATCTGCTATCACTGTTGAAGAAAGCTGCAGTTTCATAGCTGGATCCAATAAACTGGCCATGTTCTGCAGCAGGGGATCTTTTGCAGAGAAATGCTTTTTCATTTTTAATAGCACTGCAGAGTAAAATTGTTTGGCTCTCTTGAATAGTTTCTGCTCCACTGTAGTACCCCTGATATAATCTGAATTTTCGTCCAAATATGTTTAGGCATCAGGACCAATACGAATTTCGCTATCTTCTAAGATGCTGTCCTGCACTTCAAGAATTGCATCAATACTACTTATATTGCCCAAAAACTGCCTTGCAATTGGTGGTTTCAGTACCCTACTGGCATATGCCTGCAGTACTTTGTGGATCTCATTATGCAATATGAGCAATTTGCTTTCCCTGCTTTGCATTAGCATATTGAAGTTATGCAGTGGTTCAATGGCATACTGCAGGAAGAAGAATGCCAGCTTGATGTCATGGCTCTGTAGTCTGTCAGCTATTAGATCCACTTTAACAGACCGTGGTTCATATGACAAGAAGTATGATCTCAGGGTGGGCCACAAGGTAAGCATTCTTTTTATGACTTTTGCCAAACTCAGCTATCGAGTGGGGGCATACCTGATAATTTTGAGAGGTTCAATATCCACAAACAGTGCAAATTCCTTCAGCTTCTGCTGATGTTGTGCACTGCTGGAAAAGTGACAATAAATGTCAGATATTAATTCCTCTACAGGTACAGCCATTGCCTTTACACCAGATTTGATACATAAATCTGCAATGTGGCACAAACAGCCCATATTGAAAATATGTGGATTAACCTCTTTTAATCTGGATAGCACCGAGTTCCGCTTGCCAATCATGGATGCAGCATTATCTGATGAATAAACCACCATGTTGGTCACAGGAATGTCAAACTTGCTCAGAGTCTCCATTACACAGTCATAAATGGCTTGGCCAGTTCCACTGATACAGGCAGGCATATCAAGGAATCTTACAACATTTTTACTAGTGGCATGGTCAAAAAAAACAAGTAAAATCACAAGCAACTTGTCATCCCCCATATCTGTACTTTGGTCAAGGTACAAACAGTATGGCACTTTCTGACAAGCTTGTACAGCATTCTGCTGATACTTTGGCCCCATTACATCTCTCAAAATGCAAGCAGCCTTTGTTGGTCCACATGTCATTTTTGTACCACCTCCAGATCCATGCAGTACCTCTTCATGTACTTCAGGAAATGATCCCCAGTCGTAAATGGCAAGTTGTATTCAGCAAGTAGGCCCATAAAGGCTACTTCAGCCTCCAGAACTTTAGCATTGGTTTGCTGAGTGGCAAACATTTCTGTCACCTTCCTCCCAGTCAAATGTTTGGTGCTCATCTTGTGCTTCTCAATGTCCATATGCCACTGAAAATCATTCCTCCCTCCATGTCTGACATTAATATTAGTAGCACAAGTCTTGCAAAATGCATAGCCTGGACCATGCCTGCTTTCCATTAACCAGTCAAAGGTAACCTTCCAGCTACTTTGGAATGTGGTCATTTGCTTCTTCTTTTCAGAGGCAGCATCTTCAGAGAAGAAAAACTGGGGGTGTAATTAGAAGGCTTCAAGGTAATTCACAGGTGTGCGTGACGCTACACCTTTACTTACAGTAAACAAAGCTGGTATGATGGCAAACAGTAGTCAAAAAAATTCTTACCCTTCTGAGTTGTTGCGCTATAACAGTGCAAGAAACTTTGCATTGCACCACCTTCCATTGTGGCTTGTACCATGCTTTTCTGTGATTCAGTCATGCCTTTGCTTCTGAAGAAAATTAATGATTCAGATAAAATATGAGAATCCAATCTAGGAACCTCTAACCGTGTGTTAACTCAGTAAGACTGAGTAATACACAGCACCACATATACCCAAAATGTGAGTAAGCATTATTGGAAATCAATAATGCATCCAGGAAAAAATATTCAAAATAACTCAATGCATCCAAGAAAAAAATATTGCAAATAATTCATAACGTGTCCAGGAAAATGTCATTACTGCAAATGACTATGGATCCAAGGAAAAAGACATTACTGCACATAATTCAAAAGGCACCCAAGGTAATAACAAAATGCATCCAAGAAAAAATTATTGCAAATAATTCATAACGTATCCAGGAAAATGACATTACTGCAAATGACTATGGATCCAAGGAAAAAGACATTACTGTACATAATTCAAAATGCACCCAAGGTAATTGTTGCAAATGATTCATAACATGTCTAAGAAAATGCTTACTGCAAATGACTCATAAGAGACCCAAGAGAAAGGTCATTACTGCAAATGTTTCATAACATTTCCAAGAGAAAGCTCATTATTGCAAATGATTCATAACATGTAAGAAAATGCTTATTGCAAATGATTCATAATAGGCCAAAGAGAAAGCTCATTATTGCAAATGATTCATAATGCACACAGGAAGTGCAGACAAGGAGCATGTTATAAAACTGAAATCATGGATACGATTTTGCAGAGCATCAACCTAGTTCTTATTGCCAGAAATCAGGGCCCTCCTGTGAATCAACTCAGAACCTATATTACTGTGCCAGTTCCGCCAGCAACTGTGTCCACACTTCAACTGTCCAGAAGGTCGTAGAATTTCCAAATGTTTACCCCATACCTTTGGTCTGTTCCTCTTAAAAGTTGTAGTTTTCATGACTTTTGTGGCAAATCAGTGAGGGCTGAATTCACTAAATGACAACCACTTCAGTTTCATATTCTAGCAACTTTATCATTTCATAAGAGCAATACTTAAAATTTGTCAACCCCCCCCCCCCGTTATTTTTGGATTTGACCAGATGTTTTCAATATGAAATAACATTTAGAAGCAACAAATAACCTTGCTAGAGAAGTCACAGGAGTATACCTTGTTAATAGTACATGACAATCAACAGTCCCAAAGCTTATTTTGTTTGCTTTATCCAGTTTCTGGCCACAGCCCCACTGTCATCAGAGTTTAAAATATAGAGACAGTAACCAGAGGTTGATCAAGAGTTTTTCAACAAGTACATCATGACAGTAGCAAATTAGGAATCCATTCTTCACTAAAACTGCTAGATAAGATGCAATATTTTTTCGGCAACAAGGTAAGCAAGTCACCTGAAAAAATGCCATTCAGAAAGGGCACGATTCATCACTGTAAAGCATTATCATTCAATGCACTGTTATCCTTACAGTAAACTATTCATATTGAGAGACAATGCACAAGAAAGCTGGAAACAATTTCTATAAAAATTCCAAATATACCATTTAACACAAAGTAAATTAAGTAGCAGGATTAGCACGAACACTGCAAGGAATTTCCATAAACTCACAACCCAGTTTCTCAAAAATGAAATTCATTCTTTGTGTAAGGCAAAGATCATCAATATCATTAAATAATTTGCTTATAAACAGATCTTTAGGTTTGATATTCTTGCTTTCAAAAAAATAAAAATAAAATAAAACTATAAATAAAAATAAGACTTTACTGACAAAAGCAAGGACTGAGAGCTGAACAGTGGGAATAGCCAAAAAGAACTGGGTGTTCAGGGGATTTTGTACATTTTTAAAGAGAGCAAGTTAAATGACATACATTAAGTGTATAAGTTTAAAAAAAAAAAACAAATACTACATTCAAATTGATGAAGACATGCTCAACTTAGAACTAATCAAGAAATGTCCTCAGTGTTAGATTATCTGCTAAATGTACAAGCAAATTAAGGGTTTATGAGTATTATCTTAAGCTGTTACAAACATCATAACAGGATTAAGTTTTAAAACAATATCAGAATATACATGTGGAAGAAATGTTTCTTGTAACTCCATAATATCCAGTTAGTGTGAAGATGGTCCTTAAATGACTTTTTAAGTGCAAGCTTACATGAAACTTGCCTCAGCACAAGGGAATGTTTGTTCTAGAGCCTGACAATTTGGACACAAAAGCATGGGTAACAAGATCTATTTCAAATTTCGGGACAGATACAAGAAACTGATGGTCTGAGGTCCTGAAGTAGTCTGTACCACTCTAGCATATCAGCAAATGATGGAAGATGACTTAGCTTACTAGTTCAGATGTGAACTTTTGTTGAATTACAGACAGGTGTTAACTGTTAAGTCACTGCAATTTGCAAACCAAGGAACTGAGGTGGCTTCTACCCTGCTGACCTGCTACAACCAAACAATCCTTGCTGTAGGTCATAAAAATGGAAGGCTGCAGTTAGTGAGCAAATGCAAGGAAAACAAAAGATATTCAACTGAAAAAAATGATACCATAGTTTCTTTTTTGCCAGACTTGGATTTATTACCCGATTGCCAGTGAACAGTATCAGTGGTGTGGTAGATTCCTATTCAGTGTGGTGGTTTCACGGAACTCTCCACAAGCTTATTCTAGGAATTAATACCTTCATTATCAGGTGTTGCCCTGCAGCCTGTTGGGAGGTTATTAATACTAGACATCCAGACTAGAGAACTGTTTAGTACTTTGAAAAGCTATTTGACTATTTTTGTAGAGCTGCAGTGCTTACTTACCTTACAACTGTTTGTAAAATCCTCAATCGGATGATGATCAAACTCAGTGATGGTCTGGAGATGGAGACAGTGGAAAACACAGACCACAGACCTCCCGGGAACAATTCCAAATCCCACAGACAAGGCAAACTGAAGCTATAAAATTCCCCCTCAGCCTCAGCTCTCAGTGTCCCTCTCGATGACCAGGTCCACGAACAATATTAGCTCTTCTCTCAGAGCGCAAAGTAAAAAACAGCACACACACAAATGATATTCCTTCGGTCCTTCCTTCTCTTCTAGCATGCTCAGTCCCCAGAGATTGGTAGCCTTCTACCATCCCAATGCTGCTGATATACAGACTGACCGGACCTAATTGAGCCCTCAATCCACACCAGGTCCGCTGCAGCTACATAAGTTCCTCCGCTTCCATTTCCGCATATGAGGAAAATGACTGAAGCATGTTGGCTGGCTGCATGCAAAACAGGTGCAGTAAAGCAACTCTCTGATTGGCTGAGACATCTACAGCCAGAACAGAGTGTGCTTTACTGCAGATCTCGGGTGTACTTGCACCCAAACCGGGCACTCGGGAAAGTAAGCTTATTTAAGCTTAAAAACAGGTTAATTTGAGACGATTGAGAGCTATGCACAGATGTGATGTAATACATTTTATTGGATCAGCATAGGTTTTACAATTACCTGGGCTTTTGAGCTGGCATAAGCTCTTTATTAGAAGTTAAGTTACTGATGTTAGATACAGTATTTAAAGACCCACTTGTGCTTAAAAAGGAAAGTACATAATTTAATTCAAATTGGCTAAAAAAAAGAGAAAAAAAAATTAAAAAATGCTAGTATGGAAAAATGTGCAGCTTGGCCTACACCTCAGAGACAGTCACACACACACACACACACAAGTGTGTGTGTGTGTGTGTGTGTGTGTGTGTGTGTGTGACAGAGAGAGAGAAACTGCAGAAGACTGGGTTATGCCCTGCTATAAAAAAACAAAGTTAATCACGCTATATTAAAGTTTAACAGAGAAGAAAACACTCAGAAGGTTGTTCTGACATTTAATTAGACAGTAAATCACAATACAAAAGATGAGAGAAGGAAAACAAAAAGTAATAAACTGTAAGTTTTTAGTTTGCCTAAACAAGCAATCTTTATGAGATATATGTTTAAATTTAGTTGGAATCTTCCCCTAATAATTGAAAGAAACCACAGTGTCCTCAGTTCCAGAAAACAGTATCACATACTATACATGTGAAACTTGGAATCAGCAGCTGAAGTGACTAAAGCACACATATGAAATTAAAGTTTTTTGTAATGCTGCACAAGAAAATCTTTATATATTTTCAAACTAAGTTATAGTAAAAGTATCTCTTTCTTTCACCTGATAAGGAGTCTTTTCTGATAAGACTTAAGGCCTGCAGCATCTACAAGCACTGTTGGTGACTCCTAGCTGGGTGAGGAAAATACATTTCTTATTTGTCATTGGGTTGCTTAAACTGATAAAGCTGCTTTCTGTTTTAACTGTTTCATTTTGTTTTCTGTTTTGAGAAATCTGCTTGGCCTGCTGTTTTTGTTCTATGTGGCATATAGACACTTAATTTACCCAGACTGCACATTTCACGTGCTTTTTTGTTCCATTTGTTAGTTTGTTTCTTGAGTGATACTTAAATACACAGAGAATATATGTGGCCTTGTCTTTTCTGATAAGACTCAAGGCCTACAAAAACTGCAAGCACTGTTGGTAAATCCCTGCTGATTATTTTTCCCACTCACCTTCCCAATCCTTGATCTGTTTTTTTTAACTATGGAATTTTTAAGCTGGCCACTCTTTACTGTAAAGTGAGCTTTATAAGCTCATCCCTTTATATACTGATGTTAATATCTTGAACTATTTATTTGCCTTTCCTTGTGCTTATTTTGAAAAAAGTGCATTTTGCCCTCAGTCTCTGTTGTACTGATTTACTTGCTCTGAGTTCATTATATAGTTAGGTGTTGGATAAAGTAATGCATTTTTACAGTCTAGCAAGTACATTTGGGTTTTTTTACAAACAGGACAGATGATTTTTACATGTATTGGCAGTGGGTGGTAGCCTGGTAGGTATAGGTTGGGAAACACAATACAAATTTGTGTATGTAGTTGTTTTATTGGCTGGAGTGCTTGTTAATCAGCTTACCTTGTTTTTAGTGCTTTTATAAATTCTGCACAATTGAGTGACTTGATTCATTTTGACATATCAAAGTGCTTTTATTGAATAATCACAATTTTATGAGCTGTTTAAAATACTCTGATGTTATCTTGAATTACTTATTGCCTTTCCTTAAGTTTAAGTTTGCTTGTGGTAGCATTTCCCTCCAGGCACTCTTTTACTGTGCTTTTACATTAGGAGGACTGGGATTATTCATCTAGTGGCAGTAGCTGTTTATCTGGTCTATCTGACTTGGGAAGCACACAAAGTGTAGTTGTTTTATTAGCCAGAGGACTCAGTAGTCAGTTTTCTGTATTTTCCGGTGCTGGAATAAATTTAGCACATTTGCATGGAGCTGCTTACTGTGCCAGTGCCTTGTACAGATGCAAACATCTGGTAAAATTACTTATTTTCATTATATTGTGAAAGTTTACTGTGCTGTTTTCTGTTTTTTGTACTTCTTTAAAGTTGCATTTTCAAACTAAATACATTGTATCTAGTATTTCTTAGTAAATATTATGCATCTGTTTGTGGTTCTTTAACGCTTGGGCTGATATCACCTAACTGAGCTGGGAATTGCTGGTGGAAAGCTCATTGTGTGCTTACCTGATTGGCCTTACAGCATAGTTAGCATAACACTTGCTTTTCTTCTGATTGTATATACACTTTGTGTTTATGTGAAGCTGCACTTCATGCAGTGGTGGTTACTGATGCCTTGTATCCACACAATCATTAGAAGTTGAAAGTTCCCTATAAATACCACCTCAGAACTTTACCTCAGTCATGTGTTACTCATGAGGCAACTAGTTTGCATGGTGAGCAGCTTTTACACATTTAGCTAGGACTATTTAGGTCTACTTTCCCTTATAATACCCAGAGCTATTGCTGCTCAGAAAGCATGTGGTTTGGGCACTGGGCAGCATTGCTGGTTAAGTTAGCTGCAGATTACACCGAATAATTACCATCTACTCCTATCCCTTTCCAGTACACATTAAGACCTGCAACCATGGAGGGGCACTTTGCTGCTATCTCTGTATCCAGCTTGATGGACATCGGCATCCTGAGTCAAAGTAACAATGGCCTTATGTACACTGTTAGCCACGTAATTCTCAAACAGAAAATACAGTATGTGAAAGATGTAGTTACACATTGACACTGGCAGCTAGATTCTCACATAGAGGCATAAAAAGCAACAAACAGGTTGTCAGTGACTCATACATATCACTCTCTGCACCCACAAAGGACCGCACACATAGACCCACATATGGGGAGGTGCTCACAGGTAACTTACCCAAACCTTAAAGGCCTCCCTGGCACAGACGTCAGAAACTCCACATGAACAAAAAGGTAAATTCTCTTCACAATACATAAAGCCACATCTGATTGTGTCTCAATTACCAAGCCCATAAGGCAAAACACTCCACATCCCAATATTCTGGCCACAGAAGACTCCATTGTGAGGATCACTGATGACCCTCTTGCAAGACTGGACAGGAGAAGGTTACAGTTAGTTGCCTGTCAGGGGCCAGAGTCCTCCAGATCACAAAAGCACCCAGGTCACATATCCCTAAGTACCAGTATGACTCTGTCATAGCCCACATAGGTGTGAATAGCCTGAGATATACCTTCTTGGATTATATGTAGAGAGACATGTTTGAGCTCTCAGAATATGTGTCACAGACAGGTATGAGCCTAGCACTGAGCAGCATTCTATCTGCTCCAAGAATGATGCCAAAATAACAGCAGAAAATTACTGACTTTAACAATTGGCTTAGTTACTGGTGTCATTGCAAAGAGGTCCAATACTTGTCAGCCTGAGAGGACATGGTTGACAGGTCATGTTGTTTTGCCAGGGATGGTCTTTACCTGCACCTCTATGCTTTTAGATATTGGACAGAATATTATCCACCCATAGTACCTTTCTTAGGTATTGTCAAACAGACAAGCCTTTCAACATAACAAAAGCTACTCAGCACAAGCTAAAGGTGTTAATTCTGAATTCTAGCAGCTTCAACAAGAAAATGCACTCCCTAGAAGCTCTCCTCAACCTCTGGTTCATGGTGGGGGACCTGTAGCTAGCAAGAATTTGGTAATCAATTTTTTCCACGGTAAGTTGAACATGGAGTAGCTCAAGCATGTTCTATTGTTTGACCAGCACTGAGGTGTGCTTATCCTTTACGTAGAATGATACGCCTCCTCTTTTTGCTCTTACATCTTCAGTGACTGGTAGGAACGTATGAAAGGTGTTATAGCCATGCACTACTGGAGTGCTTTCCACAACTCTGAGCAATGTTTTAGCAACTGCATCGATATCATGATTCTCCAGGCCTCAACAGACCAGTAATTGAGTACAATGCACCATTTTGGCATGTACTTGATCAGGATCTTACAGCAGTTGAAGTGCCATCATAGGTTGCTCACACAGAAAATGCAGGATGTAAACATGTCCTAACCAGATAGACTAAAAGCTCTATCCCTTTACTTTGCCTCCTACTGACTATTAAGGGGTGACCGGTGACTGACCTACAAGTCACTCACAAATCCAGCCCTGATTAAGCTGCTACACATCCATAAGTCAACCAGCATGAGGGTCATCTGATTTAGGGATCAAAACTTAGTGGCACAAACAAAACATGCTGGATTGACAGATAATTGTCTCAGATAAAAAGGCTTCCTATTCACATTACACACATCCCTTCCTTGGCCCTCTTCAAATACAGATGGGATCAATGGATGGGGAAATCACAAATTCTTACCTGAGGTAATGCCTGTATCACTTATGGAAAGGGACAATCTGTAAGATACTCAAGCCACAGGCAAAAATCCATGCCATCCTCTTGTTCCTAGGGACCACATATTGGGTACAATGGGGTTATATTGGTTAGGCTTATAAGAGCTGTTAAGCCATTAGCCTGCTAATCTCCTATGACGCTATAAACTGAAGTATCATGGTAATCCATACTTGACTACTCACCTTTATCTAGCAGGCTCCATAGTGAAATCTTGAGAGTTGGATTGATAAGCCCTGTAAAACTGGGAGAAGAATGCATATCAACATCGCTTTTTTCCTTTACCCTTTTTGTTTTTAATGGGGGCAAGTTCCCCTCCACCCCTAGTGAGTGGGGGCTTGCTACCACACCTCCAAGCTTCCATACAACAAGTCTGATACTGTCATACCTTGGTTAAAAGGAATATTGCAAGAAATGGAAACCTTGAACCGACTGTATGCAAGTATGGATTTTTGGCTATTCAGCCTCCACATTTCCGGACTTGGGAATGTAGGTGCCAAGATTTTAAACAGTTGCCATCTAGCCTTATAAGCTTTATTCCACCAGCAGAGCAATACAATTGCCACTAAACGTTGTTGCTGCTGCTGTTGCTGCTGATGGGGTAATTTGCTGCCAGTTTCCAAGTGTCTCAGTTCAATTTCAGGGTTAGGGGTTGGCATAATGATTAAGGTGTTTACCTCACAGACACAAGGTACAGGGTTTTAATTTCACCCAGAAAAGAAAACTGACTAGGCTTAAAATGGCCTGTAATGGCAGCTAGCATAGTACTTAACTATGAACCTATTAAAAATGTCACAGAAAATGACCTCTTGGACATAACTCTATAATTACAAAATGATGCCCTTAATACTGAATACTTCAGAAACAAAATATATGATAAGATGAAGTAAAGTCTCCAGTTCATAGGTTTATACTAGGCTATCTGCCCTAAGGCATTTATAAGCCTAGCCCAAAGTTTTGTGGCTTACGCCACCCCTTATATGAAAAAATACTGTGCCCATTAGTTTGTTGTGCCTCTGTCCAGCAGTGACACAGAGATGATTCCCAGGGTAAACCTATGATCTCCCATCCACAGGTCAAGATTTCTCTTGAACAGAGCCAGCGAGGTGCTCTGCCTCACATGGACCGGGATTTTATTCCACAGCATAGGGAGTCTCTGAGTGATAAATCTATCCCTCCAGCACGTCCTATTTATATCCGTGCTAAGGTTTAAGTTGCTTGCTCTAGTGGTTTTGGTTGATTTGGATTTTTTGAGGTGGAGCATGTCCATTAATTCCGGGTTGGACATGGCCTTGTATGTGACAGCAATACTGCATAAACAGCTGGATGGTTACATGCACAGCTGGATGACATATAAGGAAAAGAAAGTTCTGATTACCTGGAAAATAGCTAGGAGAATGCACAGAAACTACAACAGCAAGATTTATCTATTAACTTATTTATTTGACTTTGCCTAACAGGAAAGTGGAACTGGACAAAGCCGCTTTTCATTGGAGGCACATGGAGAAAATCTCCACAGTGCATACATTTAAGTGATATAACATTAGAATATCCTACAACACTCAGAATTATATAACTTAACAGGTGATCACCATGTTATACATACTATATAGTTTTTATAGTATGTTAAGCTTAGAAATACCTTTAGAAATAGTGTATGGAGCATGTGAAACTGACATCAATAGAACATTCAGCACCATTATTTCCCATACTCCCACTGCAATATTAAAACACAGACAGCAGCTAAGACAAATGCATATGCATAGTTTACCCAATCAGAGATTTTCATTTTAGACATGTAAATGGGGTTGCTATAGCAAACGTTTGAGAATTTAGTGGTATTTGCTTGATAGGACTGCATGTGGAAGGGAAATAGTAAGGCGGATTATACAAGAACAGTACTGTTACACCGACAGGCATAGTTTCATTGGGGCTGTCATTTATAGATAGGCTAGGATAGGATAGGATGTAGAGTAAAGAGGAGTCTTGGTAAGGGGGTTATTACAAGTGTTACACCATTTAATTGAGATGTAAGTCTTCAAAGAGATTTTACGTTCTCTGCTGGGATCTAGTTCCACAGTTTATCAACATATACAGAGTGTAGACAGTCACAATTATGATCATCAGATTTTTGAGTGAAAAAAAATTGCTGGCGGTGGGGCATCTGTATGGGATACAGAAGATGTTGTGGGCAGTCTTAATATGAGAATAAATTGGTAGATTAGATAGATTCAGGGTGTGAAGTTTGTTTGGTTACCATGGTTACTTTTAAACTTTGCAATCTTATTGGAAGATTTCTCCAGTTTAGCTAGCTGAGAGGACTACAGATTAGTGAAAATTGATGAGGCATGTTAAAAACTGGGCATTACCTGAGTTATACCCTGCTATACCCTGTGATTCATTAACACCTACACTAAGTGTACACTGTTCTGAATGAACAGACAATGCAAGCATAACTCACAACTTTTCCTACTAATTTTAGTTTTCCTACTGATTTTCTTTGCAGCCTTAAATATCAACAGGGATTCATAAAGGTTACCACAAAGTATAGACCACATGTACACTTAGTGTAACTTTTCAATCGTGGTAGGGATGTTCTTGAATACAGATTGTGTATACTTAGTGTAGGTGTTAATTAATCTGGCCCGTAGTCTTGTGTGCACATTCTGTTAGGAATGTTTTCACTTTCTAGAGATCCCCTAACTTATGGTTAGTTTTTTGAACTACATGTTAGATATGCTGATTGAATCTTAATCAATAGCACAGGGAGGGCTACTTCCACAGGTAGAATCTGTCTGCCTGTGGCCTCACAACTATCTAAGCTGCATTGTAAATAGAAAATAAAAGCAGCACTTTTATGACAGTGTCCCCTAGGAGTCAGCCTTACTGCAGACAAAGCCAACTACTTCTCACATGTCCATCCTCTCCTAAGTACAGTGATATATAAAACTGAATAATTAAGTACAGTACCATAGCAAGAAACTGAGCATGTCCAGCTGTATTCTAAGGTCTAGTCTAAAAGTAGAGTATAACTATAAAATGCCAAGAAATAAGTTATAAAAGAGAGATAATGTAATCATAAAAACATGTTTTAGTGTTTTTTGTTTTTTTTCTGGGAGCCCAGGGAATTAGACTTCAGCAAAAGTGCACTTTCATTTAAGTGGACTTTCGCTGAAGTGTATGGTCTACTGCTTTGTTTCGAAGAAGTGTATTTTCAATGTAAAGCAGTAGACCCATATACATATATATATATATATATATAGACATATACATATATGTGTATATAGCCTAAACAAAAAACTCCACTCCCTAGAAGCTCTCTTTGCCAAACAGAATGCTGATGTCTGTGCAGTCACTGAGACATGGTTTAAAGCCGCAGAGAGTACACCAATACTGTAAGGTTATAATGCCTTCCACACATTTAGGCCAAATACTTCACAGACGAGGACTAAAGGTGGAGGTGTATCTATTTACATCAGAAATAAATATACTTCGAGGCTGGTCAAACAGGACAATGCACTTGAGCTGATCCATGTTCAAATCACCATAGGTAAAATCCAGTACCACTTCTTTGCAAGCTATAGGTCCCCCTCTATGACCCAAGAAACCCATACCATGTATTTAAACTTATTAGAAACACTATCCATCCAGCCCAATACCATATTCATGGGTGACTTTAATTACCACACTATTATCTGGAATCCAATACGACACCAGACGGACATGCACAGAGATTCATGGATTTTGTAAACACAAACTCTCTGGACTAGATAGTCAGTACACCAACCAGGGGTGCAACCATACTAGATCTGGCCCTCACTAATATGGGAAACTGCTGTGCACCTCTACTGTAATGCCTTCCCTGGTAAGGTCAGACCACAAAATGGTCTCCTTTGAAGTAAAAATAAAACCTGGACCCCAGGCTAAACCCGGAATATTCAGGAACAGTTCTAAGGCTAACCTCCTGCTATTAAGTGAGAACCTGGCAAAATTTCAAGCTCCCATAAACAATGAGAACACTTCTGCCTATGAAGAACTGTTCACAGAAACCCTGTGCAAGCATGTTAATAGCTGTATAGAGGCAAATGTACCCACCAGGAAGAAGTATAGAACTAACTGATAAACAAGCCACCCTGGTGGAATTACAAAATCAATTGGCTATATAACAGGAGGAAGAAAATCATGGCAAAAATTAGAAGGTGCAGAACCAACCGGGATAAAAGCACACTCATCAAACTAAACAAAGAACTCAGAGGGCAAATAAAGTCTACCAAAGCCAAACTTGAGGTAAGTTTGTCCTCCCAGGCCAAGGACAGCCACAAAGCATTCTTTAGCTATGTCCGCAATACACAATTGTCTGCAGAGTTGATTGTAAACTGAGCCACTTATAGTGAGCCACAAGATATAGCAAACCTCCTGGCTGATAAATTCAGCTCCAATTTTACCCCACTCTCCCTCTCAGAGTTCCCT
>NC_056743.1:781173355-781185855 GCF_019279795.1 Protopterus annectens | reverse complement strand
AAACCACACCAACCGTGGGTAAATCCAGCATTACCCACACCCAGTCGTGGGTTAATGCTTTAATAAATAATAAAAGAACAAGACAATACTCAGTAGGTAGTTAGTTATGTTACTATGTAGTTCAAAATCACAGGAAATATTTAAAATAACATTGCAAGACAGTCTCACAATAAATAAAGAAAACATCTAAGTTATACTTTACTATATTCCTATCTGATTCTAAAAGCGTTACTATGCCCTAAAAACTTACTTACAGAGAAACACGCAGGCAGAAGTGGTGAGTGGATGTTTCTAGGTGAAAGACAAGATACACAATGCCCTCTCTCTCTCTCAGAGATGTCAACTATTACTGCTGGGTTAGCTTGGATGACATCACTTTTTGTCACCAAGCTAAACCCCCTTTGTCAGAAACTACCAGCATTTTAGCATCTCCCTGTGAAAAATACATATCCCTCAGATGTTTGCAGATCCTGGAAGTCATAAAACAATAAAACACTTCTACATTTTAAACCTAGTAACTATGTCTCTTTCAAGACTATACAAAAATCTTCTAGCTCTAGACAATGTGTGTGCTACTGCACTGAAACTGAGAGATAACATCTTTTGTTTATGGTCTAGTTATAAGGTAACATAATCTCAACTATTCTTAAGTTTTAAAGGTTAATCTCCTACTAAAAGATATATATATATATATATATATATATATATATATATATATATATATATATATATAGGTTTACTATCAAAATGTTGAAATTCATTTGGTCTAACGTTCATATGATCGACCCATATGGTTGACACATGAATATTATGAAGTTCGTTTGGTCGACAGGAAGTGTATGCAAATTACCTGCCGACATTATGTTGCAAACAGGGCAAGGATTTTCCCTTGTCTGCACTGTTGTGCAATCTCGGTGTTGTAATATATAAGTAGCAGGGGGTGCAGGGGGGCAGAGCCCCCCTGCAAAAACACTAATGTTAGTTTGCAGGTGTCTTTCGACCATTTAAATTTAGACATTTTTTTCGGTATTTTGAACATTCGGTGTAATGATTTTCGATGTCATGAACGTTGACCATGTGAATTTCAGCATTTTGATAGCAAACCATATATATATATATATATATATATATATATAAAATATATATATATATATATATATATATATATATATATATATACATATATACACACATATATATATATATATATATATATATATAAACTGTTACAATAGTGCATATATATTTCTGTTATTTTTTTTGTCATGTGGAAATATAGGGAAACAATTTAACTGCTATCCATTGCTAAAAATAAAATACCATTTACCTATCTTTCCATATGGAAAACACACACACACACACACACACACACACACACACACACACACACACACACACACACACACACACACACACACACACACACACACACACCATACCATTAAAGTATTATTTACCATTAACATATGACTAGGTGTGTGTATCACTGGATTAACCCCTTGGTTGGTGTGGTTTAATCACAACAGCAAATCCCACGTGATTTAACAAAGTCAACCATGGGTGAATCCTGTGATACCCACATCCAGTTGTGGGTTGTTACTATTATACAATGACATTACTGAAAAAAGAAATTGCTTATCTTTTTTAAATGTCTTTGTATAATGGCTCTATAGTGTTCCTCCGCTTTCATCCTTGTTTGCTGATGTACTGTGCATGCATATGGGAGTTATGTTCCTAGTTCCCACATTTGCAGTACTTCAGTGTTGTTCAGGAAAGGCACCTGAGAAAACAGAATCTCAGTTGCTGTTTATTTTTTTAAATATTATTAATGCAAGAAAGCTATACAAAGCCCAACATAATGCGGGGGGGGGGGGGCAAAAATAGGGACAGATTTTATTGTTCTTATACACTTAGAAAGTTACTGGAATAGGAGGTTTTGTGTTAGAGTGCATTTTCTGAAGGATATGAAGCTTAAACCTCAAATGTCTGTCATTATTTAATGAGTTCAATATGCACTGGTTTTCCAGAAAACTACATTTTTCCTGAGGAAAAGACCAAAACTATGAGGCAAAAATCTGGACATTCTGCAAAAATCTGGAGTTTGTGGACACTTTAGAAGGGACCATGCAGAAATACAAGGAAAATGAGGTGCATTTCTGTTTCTTTAGTTTTGCAGATTGTACCTGATTTTTTTCTTGTATTTTGCTCTGCCCTCTAAGCATTAGCTTATAGAAACGTGCAGCTGCTCAATGGTACTTAAGAGGCTGGACTTTTTTCTGTTGTTACATGTTTGATTTACTATGGGTACTCTGATGGGCTGTCCAATCAGAGTGCCAGTTTTTGAATGGCAATGAGCCATTATTGTATAATCTACTATACTTAACCATTTCACTATTGTGCCCTGTTGTGCCCCAACAAGAAAAAGAACTTGCAGCTTTAAAATCAATGCTGGCATTACACTCCTGCTCTACTGACATCTGCAGATCATGCCCACTGATGTCTGGTGGCTGAAACTGCTGTGGGTACTGAACTTTTGAGATGCATTCCCTCTGGTACAGCACCAAATTAGGTTTACTTTACCTTTGAATATTCCACTACAATGTTGGCAGTAGAAATCTTCTGCTGTCCATGCCAGCATTACTCAGTCATTATACAAGTTGTTACTATGTGATTCAGCAGATTCTAAGATACAGGCTGGAATCACCATGCATACTAGTCTGAAAGCATGGAAAGAGATGCCTTGTTGAAACCAATGCATAAACAGCTGTTTCACTCCAATATCACCTGAGTTTCTTTCACCTCTACAACATGAAAGTCTCAGAGTTCTTTATATTATCAGGACTGTAGGAATGTAGCTCCTGGGCGGGCTTAAGGCTTTATCACCTCTGCCACAGAAAGAAACCAGAATTAGTAGTTTGCTCACCAATGTATTGCTTTTTGGTAAGCATTAATTTCACTAAGGTCAACTACAGATGCTTGAAATACTGTTTGGTGAACATGGTTAACATGATCTCTAGCCAAATTGTGTTTGAAAGTTTCTCATTAGGTTGGAAAATCATTCTGAGGCCCTTGCAACTCCATTTAGATATAAACTATCATCAGGTTGTGGCACCATGGGATTAGTTACTTGTCAGTGAGGTTTTTCTTTGGCCACTGGTCATTTCAGTTAAACTGAGTTGGCGAATCTTGCTTCAACAAATTGCTCATTGGTATTTTGTGTAGCTACCTATTTAGGTAGTTTAGGGAAGTTTATTTCAGTGACTGTGTTTGACAAACTGTTCTAAAACTAAAACATGGTGTCTGCACACATAACAGATATACTTCAGCAGCTAAAAAAAACACTTTATTTTATATGCATGATGAAAACATTCCAGTGCTTGTTTAAAAGATCATACATTTCAAATTAGTCTAGCTCTGTGACTTTGTTAATGGCAATAACAAAAGTGTGAATAAAGTCAAAGGTATGACTTTCACCTATGTTAAAGGAAAAACTCCACCTTCTCTTGCAGTTTAACTCAACCCTTAGGTTTCTTTTCTCCTTATAACATGGATTTGATATGGTTTCATTACCAGAAGTCTGCTTGTACTTTAAAAAACTTTTATTTTCTTGCTTTTGAATCAAAGGAAAAAAATACCCACTCAGCATTTTAAGTTTAATTTCTCTTATGCTATGTTAGACGAATCTTTCCCCATCTGTATGACATACCGCAGACACAGGAAATCTGCAGATTTTCTTGTCAGGTATTACCCACAATCTGATATAGGTACTCAGTCTTTCTGATGTCAGCAAGTGCTATAAAAATGTGCAGAGTGTTGTGAAACTGTTTTCAAGTGACTTTATTGCACAGAGGAAGAGAAACAATATCAGTGAACATGGGTGATAACACCTATGCCTATTTATGCAGGGCAGTCCTGAGTTTTATACTTCTTTCCTCTTGGTGTGGGGGGGTGTGTAAATTGGAAAATGCCTTGATATTTTACAGGAAAAATATTTTCTAACTTAAATCTTACAGAAAACTGTAATTCTAAATAATAAATCAACTTAATAACATATTAAGGGTCCACTACGAAATCTCGAGGTCCCACAATCTCGACTGTCAAAAGCCTGAGTCCATAATGTTGAGATTGTGGAATCTAGAAATCGTTAAAAAAAAAAAAATAGATGACAGCATTTAAAAACATGTTTTTACAGGGCCCCCCTGTACCCCCAACACCCCCTGCAAATTAAATATATTAACTCTGAGATTGCACTACAGTGAAGAGAATGGTAATGTTCCCATTCCGCACTGTGTAGCGATCTACATTACTATTCTCTTCACTGAACAGTGATCTCGGAATTAGTATATTTAGGTTACAGGGGGTGTGTTGGTGCAGGGTTGCTTGTCCCCCTGCAGAAACATGTTTTCAAATGCTGTCATCTTTTTTTTTTTTTTTTTATGATTTTGAGATTCCACAATCTCGACATTATGGACACCAGATTTTGTCAGTCGAGATTGTGGTATCTCGAGATTTAAAAGTGGACCCCATATTAAGTAATATAAACAGCCAACATTGTCCATCACAGACTTTATGTTGATAATAAGATGAAAGCTGTTATTTTTTCATTGGTTGATATCATGGATTTTCCTGCAAAATCTCAAGTTTTAGTAAGATGTTCCTCTTTGGGCATCTAAAAATGTGATGACCTTAATGGATGACTACATATTTTGTATAGTAATCCACTTGTAAATGGTAATATTTTATGTAATCACAACAGTTTTATACAAAAGAGTGTTTTGATCTTGCACACAGCACAGAGAACTACTAATCTGTCATGCTCAATGATTATGGTTTAATGAAGTGTTAGTCAAGGGGTAGCAATTTAACAAAAGTTGGAAAATGTAAAGTGTATAAAGGCATTTGTGTCTCATTTAAAAAAATCTTACAACAACACGGGTTCAAGTACAGATTTTTAAATCTTTTTTGTGCTGTGCTTGCAAACTTCTTTTTTGTGCTGTGCTTACAAACATCTTTTGAGCAAACATAACAAGCACATTTCTTCAGCAATCAGGACAATAACAAAAACAATCTTCCTGGTGCAGACACAGGTGAATAGCAGAAACAGTTCTTTGAAAAGTTGGCTAATAGCTCCTGGACTGTGGGAAAAGGTCTGTCAGTGATTGTAGGACTCCAAACAGGCAATCTTTACAAATGTCTGCAACTTAGCTACTTTCTTTGGCTGCGTCTGTGTAACTGCTCTGAATAGCTTAAAATAAGCTATGTAAAAAAGGTATATAATGGTTATTGCAGAAAAGAAAATGCAAGCACTCCTGCATGTCAATGGGAAGGGAAAACAATATTACTTTTTTGTGTCTAATGTTAGTCTATGAAGTAGGAATCACTCCAAAAGGGGAAACTGTGGAGTATCACAGGGTTCAGTCCTAGGTCCTCTCCTGTTTGGTATCTACTTCTCTGAAGTACAGGCTAACACAGAAGGTCTTTGGCTAACAAAGTTTGCAGATGACTGCAAACTAGGAGCCATAATCAAAACTCCTAACGATGTGGACATCCTACAAAAGGGCCTCACTGAGACAGATACTTGGTGTCAAAGCCATGGCCTCAAGCTCAATGCCAAAAATTGCATTGTCATCCCTTTTGGTAAAAACTCTGTACCCATGAACTACCACATAGGCGATAGTCTACTTAACACCGAAAGTGTGATAAAAGACCTTGGGACACAGGTGGACAGTAGTCTCTCCTTTGATAATCACAAGGCCACAGGAGTCAGAAAATCCTTGTACATGGCACAACTCATCACAAAAGGTTTCTCATCCAGGAAAAAAGAGGTCATTGTTCCCCTCTACTCATCACTCATTAGACCCATTATACAGTACAATGCCCCTTTTGGTATGTACCTCACAAGACATCTACAACAACTGTAAAGGCCACAGAAATACCTCACAAAGAGGGTTATTGGCCTCAAACAGATTCCCTATGCAGACCGTCTCAAAAAACTCCAGCTTTACTCTGTCGCATATCGCCTACTCAGAGGCGATCTCTGCCTAACTTACAAAGCTATGTCAAACCCAGAGCTGCTGGATATGCTCCACTTAAAGAAATCCCAATCCCTCCGAGCTACATGCTCTAGGGACCTAAACCTTGTCACTACAATAAACAGAACATACTGGAGGGATAGATTCCTGTCTCAGAGACTTCCCATACTCTGGAACAAACTACCTATCTATATCAAACAAAGCTCCTCATTAGCATTCTTCAAGAAAAATCTTGATGATTGAATGGGAGATAGGAAATTCACCCCGGGGATCACTTCTGTGGCTCTGCTTGACAGGGGCACTGGAAAATAATTTTCTTGGGTGACAAAAGCCAGGGTACCTTTTGGCTAGGCTTAAATAGGCCCTAGGGCCAATAGCCTAGTACCTACCAATGAACCTATGAGGCAGTCTATTTTCATATGGTATATGACAGTCGGTCAATGGCAGAAGATAATTCCAAATCAATACTCAGAAGTCACCTTTCTCATAGATTGCATATTTAATTCTCACTGCTAGGGTTATTTGCAAGCTGCTTAATAGTATCTTCTGAAAACTTTCTGTGGATAAGATTTTTAACAGCAACCTGTCTAGCTATGGTACATTGTTTTCATAGGTAGTTACTGAACATGCAGTGCAGGAGACCTTTAAGGAGCCTATCCCAAATACTTAATTGCCCCAAATCACTTTTTGGTTAAGTAACTTGTTCAAGGTCACACAGTAGAAAATGACGGCTGAGAGAATCAAACCCTGTACCAACGTAGTAGTTCCATAACAACTCATACCCTTAATCTGCTGTGCTGTTAGTCCATTATTTTTAAATTTTTGAAAGCATCAACAGGATGGTTGGCTCAGTCAGTTTTACTGGATTTGTGTTTAATACATGGTCTCATACTAGGATAGGTAAAACATTCTGAAAAAAATATTGGTATAGTTTATATTTCTTCTAACTCATGCCCTGTTAAAGTGATGTATTTTTACATTTTTCCTTACTGACACTTGGTTTGAGCGATGTTACACATTTCTTAACATACACAAATTTACATACTGTGTTTGCTTCTTCTATTATATGTTTTGTATTGCTTTTATATTTGGTTTTAATAAAATATATTTTGTGATAATTATAAAAAATTAATACAGCTTACAAGTATAAGTTATACAGACCCCTTACCATTAGTCTTTTATTAGTTCATTCATGAACAGCAATCACAGCAGCAGAGGTAAGCCATGTTAGAAGGTATTATGGTCCCACATCAGACTTTTATTTGGTGATTTAACATTTTTAATACTTGGAATAAAAATACAATGACATTTATTAGAAAACTGACTCCTCTATAGACTATAACTGTAAATAAACCTACTCTCCCAGAATATTTTTTTTCAGTTGTAACATTAAAAAGAACTACACTGATGCTGAGAAAGCAAGATGAATTATCTGCACTCGGTCATTTAGCTGCATTATATTCAAGAATAACAGCACAATATGAAATACACAGAATGTACAAAGTTAAAATAACAATTTTATTAGAATAAATCACTCCAGCACATGCTTTGCTGTGGAAGAACTAATTGCACTTCTTTGGCAGTGTTCCATGTGATAATTCTTAGTAAATACAGAAGACTGCACGATATGCTTACTACATTTTCACAAAAGGTTCAAAATAATCCAGAAATAGTACTGTGTAAAATTGTCAAAAATGACAGGTTTGAAGCCACTTATACTCAGTAATGGTCAGATATTTAATTTCAAAATAGTTTTGGTTTAAAAAACAACAGGTTCTGTGAGCCAGTTAATGAAAAACAGCCTAACATAGCAAAGAGCATCTGTCTGTAATGATGGTGATCTAGGATTGAGAAGTGGCAGTGTGCCAGATGGCCAATGTGGGAATGAGAAAGAAGTCTGCTCTGCCATCTTTTGAGGGATATGTGTTCTGTCTGTGCGCTGAGACCAGGGGCATGACAGCAATCAGGTATAAATGAGAAATGCTAGCTGACCACCGCATGAGTTATGCGCATGGAAGCACAAGTATAAACGATCAGAACTGATGACTTTATACATCATCCTCTGGGGTTACAGTGGGGAGGTTTTATCACAGAAAGTCCTTTTAGCCATGTTAAGATATTGTTTAGGACCTGCTTCCCAGCTGTACCTCTTTAGTAGGAGAATAAATATGCATACTTGATATGGCAGACCCTGTGATGATTACAGTTAATATAGAAGAATCCAGAACTCCCTGTGTAATAAAAACAAAGACTGAAACCAAATAAATAATGGCTATTGTCTTCTCATCAGTAAGACAATATTGCTAAGTCTTCTTCATCTGACACATAAACTGAACAGATGCATTTAATCTACAGTCAAACACTCATTGTGGTTACCATCAGTCAGAAAGTAGAACAGACTTGTATTCTCACTGTACCATAGTCATTATCACTGTATCAAGCAGAATATATGAAAAAATGTATCACAGTACCCAAAACTGTACCATCCACTGGTCTGCTGTACTCTGTGCCATTTACTGGAGTCATAATGTAATCTTCTGACCCCATTACCCATTTTTACAACTCTCTGTGCCAGAAACAGTGAGGAATTACATTTTTCAGAGATTCTTAGAAGTCAAGAACAGGCATGAAACAGAAATAGCATAGCAGCAAAACAGAGCGTATTGAGGACTATAGACTCTAGGTGCAGAGTTTCAAATGAAAGCTTTTCTGTAACACTTACAAAACAGTTTTGATTGATGTTAAGCTAATGGTTACATTTGATGTACATGTCCCACTAAGAAAGGAATGCAGGCCTTCAGAATACTGTTCTGACTTGTTGAGCATCTATGGTACATTCTCACCAGGCTTTTTCAGGTAATTTCAGTTGTTGACAAAATTGTCTGTAGTCATTAAAACCATGCTTGAAATATTTATGTTAGTATCTGTTATATAATATTAGCTTTATTTTGTATGACATTCATTAGACACAGTACATATTATGTAAATTAAGTGTTATATAAATTTACTTGCAGCAGTTTAAAATATCTCCCAGTGAACAAGATTAGAAGTCAGTTCACTGTGAACCAACTTTTTTAAAGCATACATAAGAAGACTTCTAGTCAGAAAAAGAGCTCTGACCACAACGCAGGTTAATGGCCAGTGGCTTGTGTGTTGATCCCATTATCTGTCCATGCTAAACATTTTTTTCTTTCTGACTTTTAAACATAATGCAGTTCCAACTGTTTTCATTTATTTATGTATTTATTTGGTAACCAGGTAGGCAGTCTGGTCCAAAGACCCCTTTCAGCCATGACTCTGCTACAAAGGCCAGAATACTGCAAATATACAATTCAACATATTAAGATACATTTGCAAGTAAAGAACTTCTTTGAAATGTGTAGGTATAAGATAAGAAAAACTCTGTCAAAAAAAAGGATCAAAGAGACTTTCGGATAAATACCTAAAAATAAAAATTCAGTGATATACAAGTTTTCACACTGCTCTGATATTAACACAGCATTCCTGTTGAGAGACATAAATGTACAGATATGTACATCATATGCAGTTATCACTGATAAAATACATTCATGGTATGAGCCCAAGAACAAGAATGTGTTGAATCATTTGTGGATCACTGCTGTGAAAGGGGTGAATCAGAGGGCCTTCTGAATTTGTGCAATTTTTTTCCCCAAATGCTATATGTATGGGTCTTCACTCACCCATATTAACACTACAGGATAAAATCCTACAAACGCTGGTCATACATTTCAGCTAGGCATCTATAATTACCCTTCACAGATGCAGATGCCATCCTCCATTTTGACCTTAACACTAAATTATTAAAACTATGAAAAGCAGCTATAAAACACATACACCTGTAACACGGAGCTACATGGAACATGATTACAGAAGGCTACAACAGTGTCTGTTTTGGTTTAAAACTGACAGTTTCCAAACTCCTTATATGATGCTGCACTTAATGTACTTACAGTTGCAGTCATGTGCTAATGTACTTACAGTTGCAGTCATGTGCTAAGAGCATGTGTGTAACTCGACAACATGCTCAGCTTATGCTGACTGTCATAGTGTAGCCTTTGCAATCCTCCAGCTATGCATTCAGTATACTAGTTTCATAGCCACCAAGGTACGGCCTTGAAGCATCAGCCTGCTTTCTCCCAGGTTGGAGCCATTATCACTGACAATGTCTGTTAATACTGTAAGCAAGATATTATAACTTTATTAACACCAGAACATCACCATTATGAATGAATAAATGAATGAATCTGAAAACTCAGACTGGGTGATGTAGTGTTTAGCAAGGCATTCAGATAGTAAGAAGACAAGATGCTTGTATTTTGTTCAGAGGGACAACATGCTTTAGCATAATCAGCAAAGAGATATAATAAGGCTCATTTCTTGCCCTAGGGTTGATTAATAACCTCAACAATGACCAAAGGAAGAGATTAAAGAATAAAAAGGAAAACATGCCATGCCTTTTCATTGGCTGCACATAAATTAAGGCTTAAAGGACCTGAAGGAATTTATGGTTAAGGCTGGAAAACCGTCTTAAAATGTAACCAGAAATGTACGGAAAAAAAGACCTAATGAAAAAAATGAAAGAAAATGCATTAATCCATCCATCCTAGTATCAAATGCCTAACTAGTTGATATGTGTTTTTCATCTGCAGTTTGTAGAGTAAGAACATAATGATACAGTGAAATTGTTGGCATCAGAAGTTGGTGGTGAGCATATATACATATGTATACATACATATATATATATATATATATATATATATATATACATACATACTACTGAAAACTTCCGAACTGTTAAAAACAAAAACAGAAATCCAATGAATAGACGCTGAGCCAGAACTGTTATTTGCTGAACACTTTCGTTTGCTTTATTGATAACAATCAAACTTCATTAGAGCAAAATGTAATGCATTTGCAGTACTGTGAAAGCTTTAAATAGTCTAACAGGTATAAAAAATACTTCACTATGATTGGTAGATAGACTACGCCAATGCAGTAGTATTTGGACTAATGAGAAACACTGCTATAAAACAAAAGGTTTTATCTGCTAACATCCTTCCACTAGGGGGCGTGCTGTAACTTTTTAGTTGTACCACTTTAATGCACATTTATTGTTGAGATTCTCGTTGAGCCCTGGTGGGGTATCTGCTTCAAGGAGGAGTTGCCATCTTAATTCCTTCAGCTCCAGTAGTGTGTTGCAATCTCCAAAAAACTGCTGGACCTGTTCTAACACTAGAAATTTAAAACGGGCGAAGCCGTTGCAGCTCGTGGCATGTCTGCTTAATGCATTGTAACTGTCATTATGCCTGATGGCTGCAAGGTGTTCCTTCACCCTGTCTGAGAGCTTTCTAATTGTTTTTCCAATGTAGAAGGAAAAACATTGGTCGCAGTAGGATGCATAGACTAGAAAAGTTGAGTTTCAGTCATGCTGGGCTTTGAACTGCACCGTGATGTTGCAGTGTTGAAAAGTGTAGGATTTGCCTGAGTGTATGAAAGGGCAGACTGCACAATGCTTGCAAGGGCCCATACCTTTGGGGTTTTGTGGGTTAGCAGGCTCATGGGGGTCTGCGTCATTCCTGAGTATGGGAGTCTCTTTCCTTTCAAAGGTTTGTTTGAGCATTCTGGTCTTCTTGTATGAGAAGACAGGCTCATTACCTACTATCTGGTGGGTGTTGTGGTCCGCTCTTATTATGTTCCAGTTTTTGCCAATGATATCCCTAATGGGTTGCATATCTTGGCTGATGGAGATGGGGAAACTACAGTTTCTGTTCTTGGGTTCAGTAGTTCTGGTGGTCGCCCGGGGGGGGGGGGTGAAGCCATGAGTAAGGATGGGTGGGTGTCTGTCTGATCTGTGGGAGGCCACTTCTGGAAAGACATCCTCTACTAGCTGTTTGGGGTAATGTCAGCAGATGAACATTTTTGAAAGGAATTGGCTTTCCATGAGGAAAGTATCATCGTCAGAGATGATCCTTTAGAGGTGGATGTACTGCCCTTTGAGCACATTCTTCTTCATAAAGAAGGGGTGCTGACTTTTGAAATCCAGGAAGTTGCTCTTGTAAGTGTTCTTCCGGTACATATTGGAGGTAAGGCTGCCTGTGCTGGGGTCAATGGTTAACTGAGTATCAAGGAACGAGATGTGGGTCCCTCGTCCTGAGATTACAAAGTCTAGGTACGGGATGCTGTTTGTGAGTGCCGTAAGGAAGGTGTCTGTATGGTTCTCCTGCATTTAACCGAACATAAGTTTGTTCAATAAACACAGTGGGTGTGATTTAATGTCAATGGTGAGGATGGCCGAACAGTGGATATGTTGACTGTACAGAATGTCAATACAGCTAAGTGGGGTAGCTCTGTCATATACAATACACCAACATATATATGCTGTTCTTCTTTCGGCTTTTCCCAGTTAGGGGTCGCCACAGCGGAACTCCGGTCTGCTAATGACTGGCA
>NC_056743.1:781093355-781170855 GCF_019279795.1 Protopterus annectens | reverse complement strand
ATGACCTTAACACCCCCTCTGGATTTGTGACATTCTCAGCAGAGGATGAAACATCTGTGATATAGGATGCAACACAGGTGACTATTATCCACAACTAGTTTTCAGTGCAAATCTGGGTTTCCTCTAACCAAAAACATGAGGAGGAGAGCAGGTTATCCCAATTCTTTCTTCCTTTCATTGACTCACACGTTAATGACCATGGGCAGATTATTTTAAACCAGGTCACCTGTAGCACTGATAGATACCTTGCCTCTGTACCAATGACTAATTGACTTGAGTTAAACAGGATGCATCCATACATCAGAGTAGGTGGTAAAACATTTGGTACTCTTCTCTTGGTAAGTGAGGAGCAACAATTTCTTGCTCTGTGGATTAGACATCCATTTGTTAGCGTAACATACTGCGCATTTAACTTGACCCATAGCTTCATACTTTCGTTCTGATAAACACCAACAGGCCAAGTGTATGATATGACAACTATAGCCTCCGCAGCTGCATTTTAGATTTTTCTTGACTGTCTTAATTTTGTCCCCTTCCCCATTTACCTGTTTGAATTATATTGATGCTCATTTAGATTTGGTATTGTCACCCTGGTTAAGCCATGTTTTTAAGTGTTATTTAAGCAATAACCCCTGAATAAGTATGGATATTGCTGGATTTACCCATGATTAGTGTGGTTTGATCATGAGGGTGAAAAAATCAGGAGATATGAGAATCTGCTGAGATTAAAGGAGGGACAGCACAGAAATATAAGGAAAATCAGATATGTTCATGTTTGCTTACTTGTGCAGAACATGCTTGATTTTTCTTGTATTTTTCTCTGCCCTCCATAGCATATTCTAATAGAAAAGTCTGGCTACCCAATTGTACGTTAGCGTCAGGACTTTGTTCTATTAGTATATGCACAATTTACAGTGGCCACACTGGCTGGTTATTTTGTTTGTTTATATTTGTTCCTATTTAAGCTGAAGCTCATTTTGGATATGAGAACAGCTGACAGCAGAGAATGGCATTCCAGAAATATCGGGTTTCTATTATCTGATCGAATATTTAGGTTAGCGAATACCTAAACGTGGATCTGGTAATAGAGAAAGCAAAAAAATGCGAATGGCCGATTTGATGCAGGGGAAAGAATTCTGTTGGCCATATGCGGATTTTGCCCCTTTCCGCACTGTAGAGCAGTCTCGGAGTTGGTATATTTAGTTAGAGGGGTGTGGGGGGCACAGCCCCCCACGTCATTTTGGTTTAATTTTTTTTTTTTTTGCGGCCGAGGGAATTCATTCTCTACATTAAATTGGCTGTTAGCTGTTTTAATTTTTTGATATTACAAGGTCGACATTTAGGTATTCGCTAACCTAAACCTTTGATCAGGCAATATAGATGCAAAATATTTGCACACTGTGTAGTTCTTCCTCACTTTTGTTTTCCCACATCAAGCTGACATAAGTGGAAAATAGTAGAGGGATTAGCAGAGAGACTTGTGTAGTTTTAGAGGTTATGGTAAAAAGCATAAAGTTTAAGCTAGGTAACCATTTGCCTTGTGCGATCAGACCTGATATACTAGTACCATAATTCTATAACATCTTTACCAAAGAATGCAGTGACTATCAAAACCCTTTTATCTGTCTGAAAATGGCACTTAAAATATGGCTAGTAATAATTATCTGACCTATGTAAGGTCTATATTTTGGGTGGCTCTATTGCTGTGAATCAAACTGGAGCTAAGTAAACTCATGTTTCTTTGTAAAATCATTGCCTTCAGGGGTGTCCAACCTTGTGGCTTGCTGGGGCCGCATTGAGTGAACAGAAATGGTCTTGGGGCCACATATAAAATATATCATATAGTTAACTCTTTCGTTGCTCCGGAAGACCACAGTCGACCTCCTGGCTGTACTGTAGGTGCATTTGAACAATGAATAAATGTAATAAATGCCTAATATTTGCCTTAAAATTCTAATTCTTATTCTAATTCTAATTCTCTAATCTAACAGTTAACTCTAACATCTTTGTTAATATCTATATATATATATATATATATATATATATATATATATATATTTTTTTTTTTTTACAAATAAACAGATATTCACTACAGCACTAGCATTTCTCACTTGGAAAACCATTCCAGCACTCCAACTATGTAAAATGTCAACATCAGCAGTCCTACAATACTATAATCCACAAAAATAACCCAACAAATTTGCAATAAAGCAAAGAATTCACATTACTGACTTAATAAAACAATTCTGAATAAGCTACATGAGGGTCTCACCCAAACAAATAACTGGTGCCGGAAATATGACCTCAAGCTAAATGCCAAAAAATGCATCATCTTCCCCTTTGAGGAGAGTGATGTCCCCACAAATGATCACATTAATAACAATGTTGTAAGCACGCAATAAGTCGTATGGTACTTGGGCACCCAGGTTGATAGAAACCTGACTTTTGACCACCATGTTGTCTCTGTTGTAAGGAAAGCTTTTTACATGGCCCATTTCATTAGTAAGGGTATCATATCCCTGTATTCTTCCTTTACAAGAGCCATTATTGAGTACAATGCCCCTTTTGGCATGTGCCTCAGCAAAACACCCTGCCAAAAGAAAGACTACAATCATTTCTGACAAAAAAGGTCAAAGGACTAAGGTCACTTAGTTATCCAAACAGACTAAAAAGCTTCTTGCTTTTCTCTGTCTCTCACTGGCCCCTATAAATTTCATCACTGGCTTGCTTTCCAGGCTAAGAAAGATCCTGCCTTAAGAGACTTCCTCTACCTCAGAAATACTGGTTATACTTAAAATGCTCACTACAAAGACCACAGCTTTCACTGCAACATAAACAAGCCACTTTTTATGGACAGGTTCTTGACACAAAAACTTCAACTTCTGCAAAAAGCTCTTCTCATTATCAAACAGTGTAGTTCAGCAACACAATGGCTGGATGGATAGCCATAAATGTAATCCTTGGGTAAGTAGCATAGCCTTCATCAAACCAGATGGAAAATCCACATACTAACCTTTCCCAGCTGGATGGCCAAGATCTAATATTGGTTACTCAAATCTAGCTGCCCAAGAAGAGGGGCATGTTTAACTAAGAATTCCATTTGCAAAATTATATTCAGCTATGTACGAACAGCTTTATCCTAAAAACTTAACTCATTGATATTTGCCTTGCTGTAATTATAACTGTAAAAAAAATGTTTTTAAGTTTATTCTGTACCTCAATGATTCTCACTGTTATGAAATGTAATCTCTGCCATATTGTATGAGTACTACATCCATAATTTGCTGTCTCTCTCTCTCTCTCATGTATTGTATTATACTGTTTTGTGTTATTTTTGGAGCTTTTCTCCCCAGGCCCCCACTGAAAATGGACCTGTGACCAGTCGGACTTTCCCGGTAAACAAATGTAAAATAAAATAAAATAAATAAAAATAAACTTCCTTCCAATCTAAAGCCATTTGACAGACATTTTAATTTGTGCAGAAGTTACTCACAGACTGACAGTTTACTGAGCTGTAATGCTGACCTTCGCTTTTGAAAAAAACAATTTCCCAGACTTTGACAATAGCTCCAAGTGTAGAGAGGATTATTTATTTATTATATATTTATTTATTTTTGGAAAACATCTTTAAAACGGTTAAATTGATTACACACCCAGAAACACAGAAAAGTTATTGTGATTATGTAAACCACAGACTGCTGCAAGAAATCAAAGTCACATTAGCACTCTGTGCTTATGTCCGAACAGATGAATTATACCTGTCAATTCCAAAAGAAGTAAAGTAGCTTAATAAGAAGGTTATTTGCAAGGTTACATGGCAGTTTATATTAGAAATAAGCAGAGATATTAAAAAGGATCTGTTTTTCATAATTATGCCGAAAAGTCTTCCAAGGTAAATACAACTTCTGATTTAGTATGGAACCATACCTCTCAACCTTAGAGCAAGAAATCTGGACAAAGCGAAAAATAAAAGTGGGACACAGGCCCAAAAATAGTTATGCATCACATGCACCATTGAAACAGCTGTAGCTGCAAACATTATACATCACTTATAATCTTTCTATCCCATTATTGTCAGTTAAACATTATATGGCTCATTCAGTCCTGCCTTCTTTTGCATCAAAGAAAACCATGCTTTGAAATGACAAATGCATTAAAAATAATAAATAAAACACATTGCATCAACATCTTGCAACTTCCTACCTGCAAGCAACCACAGAGCTTTCACTGAAACTAGGGCTGCTTGTTTTCCCAGAATGACAGCTCTCCCTAATTAAGTCTAATGGTATACAATCTACCAGTATCTGGATTACCTGAAATAAATTAAATTATGGCCTGTAAATTGAAAGTACACTTTGTTTAATTAAATTAAATCCACTTACTATATTTTTTCAGTAACATCCCAATATCCATTTCCAGGTCACTTTACAAGACATTGGCAGTGGTAGACTTGGCATCCTTCAGAACCCCACAGGCCCACGCTAATACATTGTCAATTAAATGTAAATATCCATCCACTGTAAATGGCAAGAAGCTATGTCTTAAAAAATCTTCTTCTGGCATGTGTACCCAAGTATTAGGTTTTGAAACAAAGAAACATATTCTCCACAGTCCGTAAGTCTCTGTCTTTAATAATCATCTACTGTTGGACCACTCCCAACACATAAGCACACACATACACACTAAAATCCCCAACATTTAAAAAATGACATTGTGCCCACTTGATTTGCCAGTATTGATGATCCACCAAAGCTATGCTTACTGTTGTCCAATCTACCACTGCTTAGAACCCACCAATAAAAAAACAGTACTAGGTGCTTTTTTGTTTGTCTGAAAAAACAATACAACTTTATATGCAACAATCCCACATAGTCAGTCCACTACTGACCCATTAACCTTAGGCTGCTGTCTCATTCTTACTCCCTGGATGCATTACCTTGGATTACTACTTTTATTTCCTAAGCAAAAGACACAAATTGGAAGATGAGGCAAAAATCCAGACATTCTTTGAAAATCCATACAGTTAAGAGGTATGAGTTCATGTTCAACACAACACTCTCCCTGTCAGGAAAGCCACAATTTAATGAAAGTGTACTCAATGTATGATATATTTGAGAGCTAACTTGTTTGTGTTCAGTAGGTAGACTGATCATTGTTAGTCTCATTGTGCATGCGTCTCTCTCTATCATGCACACATATACACACATACACACACACACTCTTCTACTTTCACGCACACAATTCTGCTTTCATGTAAGCACTCACTCACTCCGTACTTACCTATTAACAAAGGTAATTGCTGTCCCTTTCAAAGGTAACAGCGGCAAATCCATACATGAGTCCCTCTTCAGCAAGAACACACACCCTGATTGTTTGGCGCAAAATAATGGAGTGAACACACTGACCCTTTTTTGGCTCAAAAACAAAACTAGAAGGGTGCTTTGGCGCATGCGCACACCAACATTAGCGTTACAGGTTACGGGAGCGAAAAACACAAAACAAAAAAAAATGTTTTGGAGCATGCGTACATCCATGTTGCAGTTAGAGGTTGAGGGCCGCATGGAAGAGATCTGAGGGCCGCACGTGGCCCGCGGGCCACAGGTTGGACACGTCTAGACGAATGAACAGTGACATCAGCCCAGTATTCCAATAGATATTTTTCATCCATTTATATTTACTTTATTTATTTATCTTTGTTCATTTGTTTAATAGAAGGAAACTCTGTTTGTAGCATTACGTCTTTTAACCTCACCTTTTATAAGTGTAGGGTAGTTAAGTACGTCTTTTAGCTTGGTGTTAAAAATGAGCATGCAGCAGCTACAGATGGTAGGGGTGTAATGAGGGGAACCAGTCAGTTGTTGAGACTGCCTTAATCAGGCTATATTACCTACAAATGGCTGCATAATGCCTTTCCACCTGCTCATCCCTTCTTTAGGTCAGAGGCCTAAGACACTTGAGAAGAAAGCCATGCAACTCACAGTTATAAATTAGGGAATCCATCTATGCAAAATGCAGTAATTTGCTTTCAAAGTTCTCTTTTTTTTCTTTTTAGTACATTTTATGCTTTAGCTTTCATTAATGTTCTGCATTCTAAATAAAGGTATTTTGGAAAATGAGCTGTGCAAAAGGAGATGTTTTTCTGTATCTGTAGCTCTGGTATGAGGTCTAGTCTATATTTTTATTCATTTACAATAACAGCACTTTAAGAATGGCATAGCCAGGTATGTGTAATGCCTGCCACATTTTAGAACAATTTATTTTGTGTAATGTGATGTGAACTAACTTAAGTCTAACAAAAGACCTCGATATATTTACCATGGTTTTATTTTATCATTACTTCAGCCTGTCTTTTTAGGCATACACTTTCTGGGTTATGGGGGTGGGGGGTACAGTAGAGGTGGTAGGAGCTTACATTATGGAATTTGTTTGACAATTTCAACAGTCTTGGCCAGTTGTAGGTTTTATGTTCAAAGGTTTTTATGAACATTTTGCTGAACTGAAACAAGATAACATATGTGATACTTGTCAAGTCCATCTACAGTATTTTGTTGATTTGAACAGCTCTTAGTAATCCTATTACCACTATGTCTAGATATTTGTAAACACGTTTTTCAAAACGTGGGATATGTATACTGATTCCCAAGAAAAAGAAAATGTGTCTAGATTTAGAGCTGTTTGCTACTTATGTTGATTGAAAGTTTTTATGTGGTTGTGTATCTATGCATCCCATGAAACCTGCATGATAGTGAGTGGATGTCTTGCATCCCATACTTTGCTATTCTTGTCTAGCTCCATGGCACAGAGGAATGGAGCTCTGACAGTGACCCAGGAAACTGGGGTCCCATTTAAATCTCTGACACAAGAGGATATAGGGAAGGATGGAATGGAGTGAAGGGGTTTGGCCAACTTGCCACTCAAGGGGGGGGGGTGAGACAGAAAGAGATGCATGCACTTGGAGGCACTTGGGATGGTGTAGTTTTTCCAGTGGAGACAAGGGAAACTACCTCCTGGGTTCAGGACTGGTGGGTAGGGCTATTCCTAGTAACATTATTCACCAAAATTATATACAACCAGAGTAGAAGCCATTGCATCCCCCTTCCCCTGCTCAGCAAAGCATAAATGGGGGCACAAAGCAGCAGAAAACACTCCCTGGCATCAGTATAATGCTGCACCAGAAGACTTGCTGTCCTTGATGTCACCAAACATGGGTCAGAGTTAGTCTGTAGATGACTAAAGCAGGCTTGGTAGATACAGTGGACACTGGCAGGTTATTAGAACGGCTGACGGTCAGCTTAGGAGCCAGAATTACCACAGATTATATTTTGTTACTCTTCTATTTCAGCACTACTTCCAGGTCCTCCCCAAGTGTTTCAGAAAAATAAAACTTATGTACTTGTCAGTGACCTCTATTCCCTAAAGAACCAGACTCCTTTCTATATTACTGACCAGGCTACAGTCTTTGGGCTACTTAACCAGCATATACAAATGTTATATGTACTTTGAGGTTTATAAATAAATATGCCACTGTTTTCTGAATCAGAATGTAACAGACTTGCAAACTACATCTAAGTGTTGTAGAAATACAATAAACTAAACGCATCTAATTTAATCTGTAATATGTTTGAGATGTATGTTTTTAGTGTTAAGAAGACAAGTGAACTTGTGACCTTTATATGAATGCAAACAAAAAAGAAAACAAAATTTTAACTGAAGATTGTAACATTTTTTTCTGCTGAAAATGCAGCAATTTTAATTAGAAAGTGAAATATATGATACACATTTGAAATAAACTGTAATTTGCCTGCCTTGCACTTTTAGAATCTGTGACTCTTCTTAGACTCAAAAAACTTACAGGTTGTAAAAAACAATTAGAAATTGTGTTAAAGAGAGATAGTTAACTAAGAGCAAATTAACAGGCTCATTGGTATGTAAGGATGAAATCCTACTTGATTACATCTGTGGTTTCCACGATGATTGCATCTGTGGTTTCCACGATAAAAGATATAATGCATACAACTAAATGTACAACTACACAGAAGAGAAATGAAGATCCCTTCAACATGTAAATAGTGAGTTACATTCTTTCACTTGTGTCTCTGACTGATATGTTCAGGAAATTCAGCTACTCAAGTTATGGCAGTAATTCTTTCAGTAACACAGAGAGAGAGAAGGAAAAATGTAGATATAGGCAGATTTTTCTTTATTCTGATGTTTTGTTCAAATGGATTATTTTCTGTTTTCTTGTGAAATTCTCTCTCTCTGTCTCTAATATATATTAATTTTATTGCTTAACTTATTCTTTATTAAGTGAAACAAATGTGATTATTCACTTTTAAGAAGTTTGTGATTGGTCACCTATTTATATATTTATTAATTGATAAGATGGCATTTATTGTTACTGGTGACAAACTGCTGAAAACCACCTTCATTGGCCAGACCACTCTGTACACTACCATTTGTGTATATAATTAATTGGCAAATTATCTCAAGTGAAACAACAATTGAGGTGATCTAAAGTGGTGGTAGTTTTCCATGAGGCAAGATAGAAGGCAGTAATGTAGGAGAATAGTATTAGCCTTCTAATAATAATGTGTGCACAAATGTAAAAGTTGATTTAAAGTAAAGCTACTGTAGGTAAGTGAGCACTGGAAGGCAATAAAACATAGAAAGAGTGGTGAGAAATGGAGTCTGGGGATCTATGACAAAAACTCTGTTTGGTGAGGTGTTCCATATGAAGCTTATCTTGGGTGTAGATAGTGGAAGACCATACACAGGAAGCAGTGCATTTTCCATGCCTGCTTTTGAGTTGCTTAATGATTCGTATATATGTGTCTCTTTTTTAGTACTGGAATCTGTTTGGTACTATGGTACTGGAGGTGTGATAGGGTAACTAGAGAGACTGGAGGTGTGATGGGGTACTAGAGATAGACCAGACTCCTAGTGGACTTCAAATTTTAAGGTAATTTTATTTTTATTTAACATTTGTTAACCAGGAAAGTCTGACTTGGAACTAAGCCAATTTTCAGCAGAAGCCTGGGGAGAAATGCTCCAGATGCATGTCTTTGTAATGTGGGAGGAAACCGGAGTAAACCCACACGAACACAGGGAGGACATGCAGACTCCACACAGAAGGCACCCCAGCTGAGAATTGAACAGAAGAACGTCTTGCTATGAGGCGACAATGCTACCACTGCACCACTGTGACATCCAAATTATTAGATAATAGTGTGTGTGTGTGTGTGTGTGTGTGTGTGTGTGTGTGTGTGTGTGTGTGTGTGTATATATATATATATATATATATATATATATATATATATATATATATATATATATATATATATATATGGGTTACCTTTATTTCATCGACAGCTCATTTCACTGACAGCTCATTTCATCGACAGTGATATATGACTTTATCCCCACTGTAGTGCGATCCTGGAGTTAGAATATATAGTAAGGGGGGGTGGGGGTACAGCCCCCCACATTGGGGGGTGTGGGGGGCATAGCCCCCCCCCCACATATTATAAACATTTATCTATAGAGATGGATACTTACATGTGGAATGAATAACTGTTTTGCAGAAAACAATATACAACCAAAGTATGTGGGGGCAACACCCCCCCTTACTATATATTCTAACTCCAGGATCACACTACAGTGGGGAAAAGGTCATATATCACTGTTGATGAAATGAATTGTCAGTGAAATGAGGTTTCAGTGAAATGGTCTTGCTGATTTGCTTGTCAGTGAAATGAGCTGTCAATGTTCTGAAGGTAACCCATATATATATATATATATATATATATATATATATATATGTATAAACTAAAGGATTTAATTTAGGAGTGAGTAGTTGAGTAGATCCAAGCATAAAGTAGCCCATAGCAACTTTTATACACACACACACACACACACACACATACATTCACATGAGAACGCACGAGCATATGCACACACACGCATACACACACATGCATGCACACACACTTACAAACACACATGCACACACACACACACACACACACACACACACACACACACACACACACACACACACACACACACACACATGCACATATACACACATGCACACACAAGCAAAACATTCCAATAACAAATGGTTAGAAGACCAAACCAAATGATCAGAACACCATTTGAAAATCATGCTCAAAAACTTTTTTTGATAAGGGCATCAAAGGAGATATGCAAATTACCCCATAAAGACATACAAGTATTCTGGTGACTGGCAGACAAAAGCTAGATTTTCTACTTATGCTGAATTATCTCAAAATGAGGGTAACACATGTTATGTCTACAGCTTGTGGTATCTGACTTTTTTGGCCTGAATGCCTTAATAATTACCTGTAAAATAAATAAATGATCATTGTGCATTCAAAAGCCAGTGATCTGTAATACTTGAATGTTTTTTATGGATAATTTGCATACTTTCCATGATGCCCCCACAAAGAAAGGTTTGTGGTTGCTTTATATTTGTTTATATTGTGGTATAGTGGCTGTTTCAAATGTAAAAGTTTTATATATATATATATATATATATATATATATATATATATATACCTAGTGAGAAAGACTATATATATATATATAAATATATTTATACCTAGAGAGAAAGAGAGATGGCTCCATAATGTTTTGTCAAAAGACATATGATTGAAAGGTAAGTCTGACAATTTAAATTTGTCAAATGGTAGTGGTTGTGAATAAGAATGTGGTGGAGTGCAAAGTGTGTGCACGTTTTAGTATGATGTATGGGGGGAGGCAGAAGCATCTTGACAGACTGTTAAAAATACACAATCCTAATAAACAGAAACAGAACTACAATAGATCTTTGACCAGAACGGATAAAAGACCATGTGTGTTATCAGAAATCTGTCATGGAACTCTACTAGAAAACCCAAACTGTTAAGTCAGTGAAAAAAGTCAGGGCAGAAAATGAAGGGGAAGACTCTATAGTGCATGATGTAAAATCTTGAGAAGATTCCACCCATTAAGGTAATGAAGGATGGCTGTTTAGGGAGAGATCTACAGTGATAAATCCCTTAAGAGATGAAGGGGTACCTGAACAGAGCCCAAAATTGCCTTCAGTAATGTTAGAACACAGTGCTAGTCAGACCAAGGACTCTCAGCAGAAAGTATTTAGAAAGACAGAAAGTCATTGAAGTTAAAGTAAAATAATTGCCACAACCAAAAGAAGAAGAAAGTTATTGCCATTAGATGGTGGGAGAGTGGCCTAATGGTTAAGGTGTTTGCCTTACAAACACAAGGTGCAGGGTTTGAGTCTCATAAGGGATAATTGGCTAGGCTTGAAATGGCTCGCAAAGGCAGTTAGCTTAGTACTAATCTATGAACCTATGCCTTTTGTAGAGGAAGGAATAGAGGAAAAATGTCCTGTACTTGTATCCATAGCTGAAGAATCTGTACCCCCTACTTCACATTAGTGTACTAAAGAAAGTGTTCCTGACTTAATAGATTTGTGGATACAAAATGAAAATTTTTAGAAAGCAAAGTGGGAGGATGATATGTTGACAACACCATGGAAATATAGAGAGAATATGAAGAGAAGCAGGTGATCAGATAGGTCCTACTCCATACCCAAACTGCAAATTGAAAAATGACTGCTGGGCAGGGCAAACAAAGACAGAAAAAAATAATACACTGGCTTAATTCCAAAACCTTTTAGAATACTAGTGATGAGATTGTCACAAAAACACATTTTGGAAAGATATAAGGATGGGTGAAACCAAAGCTAAAATTTTAGCTAGATTTTATTGGACTAGTGTAATAAAGCACATGCTGTGTTTATCTCTGAGATGTAAAGAATCCGAGCTACACCTTTTTTCTTTCCACATTGGCATTTTTAAGTGTACCTTTTTAGTCAGTTTGAAATAAATGATGTGCTTTCCTTTCTAGGTAGAAGTAGATATTTAAGCACTGTATCTAACATTAGTAACTTAGTAACTACTGGCAAAGGTCTCTTGCCAACCTTAAAGCTCAAGCAATTACAAAACCTATGCTGATCCAATAAAAAGGTATTACATCATATCTGTGTTTCAGTGTCTTTCTGTTAGCAGTATTTATTGACATTAGTAGTCTGGCTACCTATTTTAATATTACTTGAATATACTGCCCCTCTAATAAAGATATCCTCAGGTGTTGTGTATTGTAGCTCAGTGACATGAGAAGGCCCTCTGGGATGTCTTCAGTGAAGATATAATCCATTGGGCAGCAGCTGTCTCTAAGTTACTTGGAAAACTATGAGTTAAGCAAGTTGCTGAAATCTACATTCTCAGCTAATGACATCTAACATTAAATTTATAAAGGCTATTGGCAGTTAAATCTTTCAGGAGAAATTTGGAGGTAGTTCACTCCATGTAATAAACCTTCATCAATGACTTATTTCACTGCAAGTATTCTACAAAAGTCCATAACAGCTGTTTCTTAAACCTGTCAAATTACAAAAGTATTGGTTTCAGTAAGTCTTAGTGTTACCATTGCAGGGTTAAGAGAAACTGTATTACTTCAGAACAAAAGATTCCATTTTCAAATGCCACATATTCATGTTTTTCACACTTTGGTGGGGGTTGCTGATGTTTCTCATCATACAGGATAGCTTTGCAGGTCAGGAATGCTACTGATCATCATGTGATAAAGCGATAATATATACTGTGCTTCTGCGTCTCTGCACATGATCGTATTCACTTTGTTCACTCATCTCTGATTACCTGCTTAATTCAGTTCAGGGCTGGCAGTGGAACTAATCCTAGATAAAACATAGGGTATATTTTTGGGATCCAAGGAGAAATGAGAGCATTCGGTGAAAACTCATATGGGTAGATGGTCATGCAGACACCTGGTAAAGGGAACAGGAACTTTACTCTGTGCTGTCTTATGATGTTTCATCTTCGTTTGTAAGGGGAGTTTACTCCACCACACTTTAACTTCCTCTCCAACTTTAAACCAGCTTGGTGGAAGTTAGGGGATGGTAATATACCCTAATAAGAATAGCTTACCCAGAAGCCTGCTTGTCTGTGAGTTGAGCAGGGGAGGGTGGAACAGCTATGCTATTTAAGATGAGAGCTACAAGGCTTCTTTCAGTTTTTAGGCTGTGGCTCACAGGATCCCCCTCATTTTTTGTTGCTTTTCTGGGGAGTGGATGCCTTGCAATTTTACCCCTCCTTTTCTTCCCTCTGGTTCCTTCTCAGGGGCTTCTTCATGTGGGCAGTGGCTTCTTCATGTGGGCAGTGGCTTCTTCATGTGGGCAGTGTGTTTTTCAGGTTTAACTTCTGTACAAGGCAAGTGATACTGGGGATAAGAGTCTACCCCTAAAGTTTAATTGTTAAACAGTTCCGAGGCAGCTCATGGTATGCACCTGGACCCTTCAGTACTGAGCAAGAAAGGGCTTGGTTACACCAACTGTCTTAAGGTGGGAATTTGCAGTGTGTTTATTGTGGGTACATTAATTTTATTGTAGTAACAGTAATGTTTGGCTGTTTAATAAATTGTCAAAACGCAAGTGTTGCTGTGGTTAATTCTCAGCTTAGAGGACAAATGGAATTAATGGAGAATACAGCTTAGGGCTGATATAACTTGTTCTGACTTTCTTAAACAGAATCTATGTAGACCAGTTATCCCCACCTGATATACCACGTCATCTTCTATAAATGCTGTGGTATGTGCTCACTGATGCTATTTGATTGCAGTCACTCTTTAACATACTCAATTATAACACTGTTTGTAATTTCTCTCATGGGCAATTTATACTCAGATACGTGGTCTGCCATCTTTTTTGAGCTGTTTAGCTGTTTGGTCATCTTCCTCAAAAAGTGCTCTTAGTAAGACATATTGCTTTTGTTTACATCTATAATGGTTATATGATTCAAAGGATTGCTATGATGTGTGACTGAAGTCATCACTTCAGATGGTTCTTTCATGTTCTTTTTTCTAGTAACTGACTGTAAACTATCCACTTGTTGGGCATTTTTTAAGTCCTTTATTTCTCAGCAGTTTGCTTCTTATCATATACTAATTCTGTATCCCTGAGTCCTAGTTTGAAACAGTTTGGCCCACACTTATCATTTCCCTAGATTTGCTGCTCTACCTTTTCCAGACTGTGATAAACCTCTGTTTCTGTCATTTATTACACTGGCATCGTCCATTAATGCATTAATATGTGTACATTTGGTTTCACTAAGTCCCATATGAAACCATATATAACATAAGTTTTGGTTTAAAAATAACATTGCTGATATGTTAATGAATGATGCAATGCAAAAAAAAAGAAAGAAAGAAAAAAAGTAAAGCTTACTTTTTATAAGATTTTAATAACTGTAGGTTATAATGTTTATTCCTGTACCTCTACTATTTATGTGATCTGCCCAGTCAGAACTTCGTAGTTAACATCCATCCATACGTACATACATACATGCATACAACAGTAAATAAATAAATAAATAACATTTAAATAACATTAGCACTTTTATGTTGCAGGGGCTACTTGCCAGGCCTCATCTTTCACAGATGTTTTATCCACTTCATTTGAGGCAAAGTAGCAGACAAACATACAATATTTTAATACCATTCTACTTCACATATGCATCAGTCCTATGTTTTCCTGACATGAACTGTGGACAGTTACTACAGATATTTTATTCAGGCAAGCCATTCATTAACAATAGTGTTCTTACAAGTGATAGCATCTTTTTCAGTCATCACTGACTCCATAAGTCTAGTCACTCTTGAATGCACACCTACTGTAATCATGAAGTTTGAGCTCTGGAAAGGACTTGATTACATCATCGTGGTGCAGATGGCCATTCCTAATGATGAAATAGCTTTGCATTTTGAAGCATTTCACACATCCAAAGAAGATCTTGGCAATGTCTTCAGTTCCCATATCAATGACATGGCATAAAAAAAAAACTTTCAACAAGGAGCTTCATTTCTGTGACTCTCAAATGCCTGTATGTGCAATATACAGTACTCAAGAATATAACCTGGCTAAGACTCCTTCTCTGAAACTACACTCTATGATTTCATGATGTATACAGAAGAATTTCTTTCTTAGTAATATCAAGGTTCAACAACTCAAAACTTCCAGTCTATCTTTTTACAATAACTCTTACATTTGTGAGAGTAATGGGCCATTCCTGAATTTCCTTTCTCACAACAGCATTTGCCTTGAGTGACTGCATCACAATCAGCATTTAAAGCACAACCTCTGGCTTCTTTTTTGTTGTTTTTTCAAATATTCAGTCACATTAAAACAGACAGCTGTGACTGGTGATTTGACTATTAGCATAAACCTTCTGCACAGATACTCCTTACATTTCTTTACCATACTGATCAGGGCTTTCTGTTTCTCTGCCTGCAGTTGAGTTCAGCTTTAATTAAATATCTTTAAGCAGATGGTGTGTTTCTCCGTGTACTTTCCAAGAGTTCAGGCAATGGAATATTACCACAATCACAATAAGAAGTTTCATATATCGACCAAATAGACAAAGACAGACCAGAGTGAGTAAGTACCTTGTTACATATAATCAGTGCTGTCCTACACACCCTTATTCATGTCTGCTAACGCTAACCCTACTCCTGTCCCTAACCTAACCCTACACATTACATTCCTAAAAATCCTTTCACCTGACAGTACCACTACACAAGACAGAAGTACAAAGAACGAAAACAATATCAAACATGCACGACAATTAATCTATCCCTATACCTAACCCTTAATAACCCTATCACATGAGCACTTGCACATGTACATCAGCTGCTATAATACACTCTTGCACAGCTTCACACCCACCACTTTTATTCAAACATTATTTTTTATGCACACTCCTACTTACCTATACTGTATTAAGATAAATTCAACCATATGTGATTCACACAAATGAGCATTCACTGATTTGTGCATTCTCCTTTTTACACCCGCAAAAACTTTTCAGTTAAATAATTATTCATCCTTTTGAGGTACAACCACAGACACACACTTATTGATATATATATAGATATATATATATATATATATATATATATATATATATATATATATATTTTTATTTACACACACACACACACACACACACACACACACACACACACACACACACACACACACACACACACACACACACACACACACACACACACACACACACACACACACACACACACACACACACACACACAGATATAGATATATAATATGTCTTGATTTTCCTTTTTTCAGCATCAGCACTATCTTTATCCCATTCACTTTATTTTAGATAACACCCAGCCATCTTCTAGTTGATACAGTTCCCTTTTTATTTTAGGTATAAGAGCAAAATGCACTGTCCTGCCCTCAATGATTTTTACACCAGCATGTGATTCTACCTTTCAGTTTTCTGGAATCTTAAACAAACACTTGTTTATCCTCTAATAAGCATGTCAAATAAGTAACAAGATGATTGCTATCCTAACCTGCCATTTCAAGTTTTTAGTGGCGCTTGTAGTCCAATGCATCCTTTCTACAGGAAAGCACTGAGGTACAGTGATATCAGAGTTAGTGCCCACAAGTAGCTTGAGTGTGATGTACAGCTGTAACTGCTGGAGGTATGCAAACAGTGAACCTACTTACACAACATTTTGGACACGTTACGAGTCAGAGAGTTCAGTTAATTTAAAAATATAACAGTGAGCGTTTTTGTTGAACTTGTGATTAAATTTTGAAGTATCAAGGGTTTCAGCATGAGTCTCACATTACTTATGGGGAGCCAAATGGTTCTATATAGTTCTAGTTAAACTTTACTTCATATGCTGCTAGGTTGATTACAACATATAGAATAGGTTTGATATATAGTCACATGACATACTTAGTCCAGTGGCCTCATGTCATATTCCCCTTTTAAACATCTTTATTAATATGATCCCATGTATTTTGTGAAGACATCAAGATCACCTGCATACTTGTTCTCAGGACTGCTTTTTTTTTTCACTGTGCAGTGAATGCTTATCACAGTGAGCTTGGTAACCAGATATTTCAGTTATAGAAGAATTTAAAATAAGTCAATAATTTGGAAAAAGTTCTAGTTTGAGGTTCACGTTTTCTCTTTTTTCCCTCAATAAAACAACCTGAAACATTGTTGTGATTATTATTATTTATTTTCTTTATTCCATCTCAGAGTCACAGCTCTGTTTGCTTATTTCAGCTCTTTAAGTAATGTGCTGCAGTAGCGTTGTCGCCTCACAGTTACACGTTGCCCGTTCGATTCTCAGTTAGAGCGTCTTCTGTGTGGCGACATGCGTGAATGGGCGTTCCTTCGTTGAAGGTTGTGCGTTAGGCCCGGCAAGCCAGCGCGTAAAACTCTACTGCCAATCATTAGCGGACTGGAGTTCCGCTGTGGCGACCCCTAACCGGGAAAAGCCGAAAGACATAAACAATAGCCGAACACCATTAAAAAGGAAAGAAAAAAGAAACCTAGGATGCACAGCAATAATGAATGACAAGCAACTTCAGTTAGCATTAATATATAATGTATGTTCTCAGACAATTCATTTAACACAGCTTTTTTGTACTGTATATCTGATGTCACATTTCTCCAAATATTAGCACATGTCCACATATTCATTCGTTCATGGCAAAGCATGATTTTCATCCAAAACTAAAACTAAATAAATGATTGTAAATTGAACTTCAACTTAAAAGCAAATACACTGCACTTTGCTTAGTTTCCATGAAAAGATGCTTTGATCTGTCTTACACGCACGCACACACACACACACACACACACACACACACACACACACACACACACACACACACACACACACACACACACACACACAGTCTAAAAGTTAATTATGTTTAGTTAATCTAAAGTGTCACATCCTTACTAAGAACACAATTCAGCCCCTGGTTGAAAAAGGATTAAGTTAAATCAGTTAAAATCACAGTAAACAAACAAATAAGGAAACAAAATAGTCAGGTTTAAATAAAATCATTACATGGGTAGTAGACTATAAGGTCAACAGAATTAAACTTATTATGTCAAAAGAAAATGACATGACATAAGGAGATAGGGAAAGATTTACATGTAAGATTCCAGAAAAGGCAAAAAGCAGTGCAGCATTATAACAAAATGAGCTCACTCTCCTGTGCATGTACTTTATATTGGGAACAGTGCCTGTCTGGAGTATCACAACAAAGTGCATTAGAGGAAAACAAACTGTTAACAACTCAGCATGCATGCATATATAAATTTAAAACATCAAATCAGCCAATCATGTCTAAGATTAAAATAAATTACTGCCATGTTTATGTGCACACTGCCATAAACATGTTAAACACAACTAACTGTGCATTGCACATTATCAATGTGCCTGGGGCATGGCAGGAAACAGTCCAAGCATCAGCCCAACTACTCAGTTATTAAAAGTATAAATGCTAAAATCAGGATAAAGATGGGACTCAGTCTGTAGACACTGAATGCTTACTATGGCAATCCAGACTGGACTGAAATGAGGTGAGGGATATGGAAAGATTTATTTATTAGGTAACAGAACGGGAAAAGCTGAGCTGTATTATATTACAGACAAGTACAGCTGATGAGGTTAGGGTCAGAAGATGACGCATTGGATAAGGTGGTTACTATAACCTCTGGAAGTTTCATTGCAGTTATTACCATCTGCAACACTCCCACATGGAAGGCAGTGTTGTAGTTTCTTCTTATCTTTCTAGTGAAGCAATCCTGATATTAATGGTTGAACTGAAATAACTATATGTTAAACATCTAGTTAATGCACATCTTACTTATGGTTGAAAGAGTATATTCATTCTGTAACAAAATATTTTATATATATATATATATATATATATATATATATATATATATATATATATATATATATATATATATATATATATATATATATATATATATATATATATATATACACATGGGAACAGCTGACTTGGTCAAAGCACAGGTGTGCAACTCTAGTGAATTGTCATAATTATTGAGCACAAGGGTGTCTGTGTAAACACTGATTTAGGCGAGTTCCAGTTGTTTGACAAAGGCAAGTGTTTAGGCAGGGACTTTGTGTGCAGCTGTGTATTGTAGACTTAAGGTAAGGTTAGGTAAGGAGGGTGTATTTAGAGTATGTGCATGTGTGTGAGTATTTTAAGATTAGGAAAGGGATCGATTTAGTGTGTGTGCAGGTGTGTGTGCTAGGGGTTAGATGTAGTGTGTGTGTTGAGCATCCAAGTTGTCTACTGGAGTGGCAGTGTTATGGGGAGGTTTTTTTTAAAGTAAACTGCATTTTAGTGTTAGGTGCAGGGTTAAGGTTAGAATGGATTATTAAGATGGAGCAGGGAGGTGAAGCCTAACTCCAATGTGTAGCTTACCTTACAAAAACCCTTCTCATAACACTATCACTGTTCAGAGAAATTTGAGCTGAATGTGTGGTAAGGTTATGAATAGTACATCGGATAACGAAAAATGTTTCCTGTTTTGATGTACTGTATGTCGCTCTTTTATTTTGACACTATAATGAATAGTCACCGTGTTATTTTCCATGCTTTTTGTGTCAATTGTTAAACAATTTGACCATTCATTATATATGGGTCCACTTTGTAATTTTAAAAGCCCACAATCTCGAGTTTCAAAATACTGATCCCAAAAACTCGAGATTTTGGAATCTCAAAATTACAAAGTAAAAAAAAAAAAAAAAACAATAAAAATACTAAAAACTGTTTTTGTCCCCCCTGCACCCCCACATGGTAAGCATAATGGGAGCATTACCATTCTCTTCACTGTAGTGAGATCTCGGAGATGGTACATTTAAGTTGGAGGGGGTGTGGGGGGTGCAGCGGTGCTTGCCCCCTTGCAAAAACATTGTTTTAGTTAGTTTTTATTTTTTTTTCACCACTTTGTAGTTTTGAGATTCCAAAAGCTTGATGTTTTAAGTTTGATGTATCAAAATGCAAGATTTTGGGCTTTCGAAATTGCAAAGTGGACCCATATATATATATATATATATACACACACACACACATACTCTCACACACACACACACACACACACACACACACACACACATATATATATATATATATATATATATATATATATATATATATATACACATGCACATACACATATACATACTTACACAAACCTTTAACAAAAAAATACATAAACAGTGCAGAATTCATACTACAAATTAGATCAGTTTTAGTATGTTTTGAAAACAGAGTAGCTTCCACATAAGGAAACAGTGTATCATAACTAAGTAAAACAAAAATGTATTTGCCATTTGTTAACCATGTTGGTCTGGCTGGGCAGATGGCCTTTTTCAGCAGAGACCTGAGGAGAAAAGCTCTATTACAGCAGTGAAATTTTTTTATAAACAATTAAGTATTTAATCATACAATCATGAGGAGATACACACAGCAAAAATAGATTAATTTTATACAATGTTTAAAGAGAAAGAAAGACTGAAAATAGATTTAAACTGTTAAGTGTCATACAATCACAGATTCATCATAATCATTATTTGAATGGGAAATTGCTAACCTAAGTATAAGAGTAGTGAGGCATACAGTGCCAGAATAGAAGGTCCTGGCACAAGGCAAAAGAAAAGGAGGGGTATAGAATGTAAGAGGATGGAGAGATAGGAGGTAGAAGTATATAGTGAAGATAGGAGTAAAGTGGGAGGGAAAGGTGAAAGAGCTGGGAACATAAAATATGAGTAGGAATAGATATCTGTAAGAAATAGGGGCAGAAAGAGGGGGGATGAGGCAGAGTTGGCAAAATTCAAGTAGGATCTTTACAGGGGCAGGTCCTGGAGTTAAGCAGATATTCCTTAATAGCGAGTTTGAAGTTGCAAGAGTTTTGGATAGTGCTGATATGGAGAGGAAGTTGGTTCCAAGAGGTGGTAAATGAGTGGCTATATAGCATTTTACCTATGGATTTATTCAGTTAAGTGATTTGAAGGAGGTGTTGGTCAGGTGTTGGTCAGAGCTACGAAGTTCCCGGTTGGGGACATAAGGAGAGATAAGGGTTGATAGAGATGGACAGGCTGTAGGTTGATAGTATGTGTCAGAAGAAGCTGAGGCAGAAGGAGCTGATTATGGAGTTCTAACCAGTAGACTTTTTGTAAGGAGAGGCAGTGATGTGAATGATAGGGGAGATTAATGGCAAATCTAGCAAATCTGATGTTGTTAATCTTTGTTCATTCCTTACTGATGGGTTATCAGTTCCATCCTCGGAACCAAGCTGGCCAATATCAAGCTTGCATCAGCCAAAAACTCTCGAGCCAAGGTCCTACCCAGAATGCTCTGCTCCCTGTTACCTCAGATCTCGTCTGCCACTTTGCTGTACAGCACTGTCAAGCCACTCTCTCAGCTAAGTGTCTAATTTTTTGAAAGTTTATATATTGCTCCTACTCTAAATTTTTCTCAAAAGTTTATTCTAATTTTTCCCTACCCTATTGCACACTTTAGACTCTCTCCCTTTAGTCTTTTCCCTTTATTATCCTCCTTCTTTACTTTGTCATAATTCTCCATTACCATCATTGGTAATCCTTTCTTTTGTCTTTTTATCCTTTTTTGGGTAGCCTTTCTTCTTCCTTTTGGTACTGTTCTTCTTCTCCACACCAGTTATGTTGGATAAGAAAAGTAGCATTGGTTTCAAGCAGTGCAAGGATTGTGGCCATAACTTACTGCTTTCCGATGGCCATGACTTATGTGTCTACTGTCTTAATGTCTCCCTCTTGACTGTGGATCCTCCGTGTGGGATTTGTAAAAATTTCTCTACCAGGACTCTCAACAAGAGGAAGAATAAGTTAATTTTGAAAGGTCTCCTCAAGTCTCCTTTCTCTGAGGCTATTTCTTGGTCAGAGGGCTCACCCCTACCTGTTAAACCCTGGAAGAGGCGTTCTTCCTCTTCTTAATTGAAGTCACTCCCTTCTTCTCCCTCTGGGGATCATAGGGAGTCAACTCACAAGAATGTGAAATTGATTACTACTCCGGCGCTGCCACCTGTGACCCTGTCGGCTTCAGGCTGGGCACCGCCCCAAATGATTCTGACTACAGCCTTGCCTGCTTTATCGATACCGGCACCGGAGTTCCCAGTGCAGACAACTACAGTTCCAACAGATCTGTCGCAACCCTTAACAGCACTGTCAGTACAGGTTCAGTCCCCTTCAGCACCAATGATAAAGTCACTTTCAGCTCCAAGTATGACTCTTCCGTACTCCACAGCGCAGAAAATTTCGGCACCGGCATGTGCTTCGTGCAGTCCTTCTCGGCACCGTCCTTATTGCTGGTGAAAACACTTTCCACTATGGCACCGTACCCTTCGGGGCAGACCTTTGCCTTTATGGTGCAGACACCTTCAACTACTACAGCGCTGACATTCTCGGCACAGACTTTTTCCACACCATTTTCTTCTGTGCAGACTTCCTCAGGTCTGGGCTCTGCACCTATTGAATTAGCAAGGACCAAATATTCCCCTTCACTGGATCCTTTTGCTAGCAGTCAGTATAGTCCTTTCCTAGAAAAGCCAGAATCGCCATCAGCTTTCTCCATGAGATCAACCAAGAGTCTCTCTTAACAGGATGTGTTGCGGCTTGTTGACCAGTTGCTTGTGGCCAGTGGTCTCTCTCAACCATCAAAGTCCACATTCCCACATTCAGGTGAATGTATATCTCCTCAAACCCGAACGTATACTCTTCCTTCAACTTCCACTCACATCTCAAAGCCTCTTACTCCGACAGCAGCTTCCCTTCCTCTGACTCCAATAGTGGATCTCACTTTGGAACCAAAGTCATCCTTGTGGCCTTCGGTGCACTGGGCATCAGGCTGTTCTCAGACCAGTGGCTGTGCCATTGGGGAGGGCATTCCTGGCTCCACACTGATTTTTTCTATGGCACCTTCCAGGGATGCTCTCTCTCTTATGGTTCACAGTCCTCTTGAGACTCCTGGTCTGGGGGTGGACTCATCGGGGTGGGGTGTGACCCTGGTTTCATGGTTGTCATGCTCGGTTCCGGGCTCCCATCCCTCCTTGGGTGGGCCAGCCTTCCAGGCCATGGAGAGGGTGCTTGCCTACTCTGGCAAAGCTCAAATGTTGGAGTCCTCTCCCCCCTCTGTGCTGCAACTATTACAAGCTTCAACTGCAGGACACTGGGCACAAGAGCCTCAGATTTCTCCTCCTCAGGAGACTCCCTTTTTGCAGCCTTCCCCAGAACCTCCCACTGAGGAAGTACCCCACAAAGCATCGCATAAGAGGAAGCACATGGACTCCACTGAGGAGTCATTGACCAAATATACGGATTTTGATGACAGGGAAGGGTCCTCATGGTCACCTCTGATGACGTGTCCTTTGGTGACATCCTTAAGATCCTTAGAGAGAGGGGTGACTGGAAGCCCTCTAATCTTTCCTCTGAGGAATCTGTTTTCCTGCAGGCTTTTTGTGCTCAGCCCCCTACCTCCTGGGTCACCCCGCCTGCCGATGAGCTCATCCAGCTCATTGTCCAGTGCATTTGGAAGGCTCCTGACACCCTGGAAGCGATACCTAAGAGACCAGATAAAATATTATCACCCCCAGCTGAGCATCCCCATTGGTCACAAGGTCTTCCAGTAGATGCTATGGTGGTGGCAGCTGCTACTAAGATGGATTTGGCAGAAGAGAGCCAAACTGTCCATCCACCCAACAAGGAGTCCTGGGCGATTGACAGATTAGGGACATGTGTTTACTTCATCAACCTTCACCGTAAGGTCTTTGAATTATTTGGCACATTTTGCCAGGCTTCAGCGAGATCTTATCAACCAGCTCTCTGAAACCTTGGCAGGAGCTGTTTCTGATGAAGTCCGTCATAATGTGGCTTCTCAGATAGCCACCCTAGAGTCCATTTCCAACTCTTCCATGTGTCTTATTTCTCATGCAATGGAAGGGGAGGCTAAAGTGGCAGGCGCAGTTATAGTCACTAGACGACATGCCTGGATGCACCTTTGTGACTTTGCAGACTCCTTTAAGGCTTCCTTCATGAATGCCCCCATAAAGGCCGCTTCTTTGGCCTTAAAGTCAAGGATACACTGGCAAGATGCGAACAAGATGGCAAGACTCTGTCTGCTGTTGGTGTCAGACACTCCACTCCTCAGCGATTCTACTCCAGAAATCCGAGGAGCGGAAAGATCTGGCACAAGAAATCACAGGGTTCTTTTTGGGATACATGTGCAGAGTTCTCCCCTAGAGGCAGAGGGGGAAACACAATGGAAGACTCCCCTTTTGGGGCAGAGGAGGTCTGGGAAACCGGTGTTCCAGAGGTTCCTTCTCTGGCCAATCATATCAGTGCTCCTGAAGCATTGCCCAACTGCTCACCTCTGGAAGCGGTCGGGGGTCACTTCTCCATGTACCCCACTGCCTGGCAAAAGATAATCGACTCTTGGGTACAACAGATTATATCCAGAGGCTATCACATCCCCTTCCATCTTTGCCCAGTCTCATCAAGAGTATTATCTGATGTTCCAGCCAGTCAAAGTGAAGCAGCAGCACATGAAATCCAAAATCTACTACAAAAAAGAGTCATCCAGAAAGTCCCCCCAGACTAGATAGGATCTGTTTTTTACTCAAGTGCCAAAAAAGACAGGGGACTGGAGACCAATTCTGGATCTCAGTACACTAAACAAATTTGTAAAAACAGAGAAATTCCGGATGGTCACAGTTCAGTCTATCCTTCCTCTTCTGGAAGAAGATGATTGGATGTGCTTTGTAGATCTTCAAGATGCGTATTACAACATAAAAATGGACAAATGCTCAAGAAAATACCTCTACTTTCAAATAGGAGCCAGTCACTACCAGTTTCGAGCCCTGCCCTTTGGTCTCTCTACAGGCCCCAGAGTGTTCACAAAATGCATGGCAGTGGTTATCGCTCACTTGTGACTTCAAGGATTCCAGGCGTTTCCATATCTAGATGACTGGCTCCACACTGTCCCCACCAAGCATCTATTGGACGAAGCCCTGCAGTATACTCTCTTAACAGCTCAAAGCCTGGGAATCACTATAAACTGGGAGAAATCCAATGCAACCCCAACTCAGTCTTTGGAATTTATAGGGGTACTGTTGAACATGAGAAATTGCACAGCATCCTTTCCAGAACACAGGCTTCAGAGAATAAGACAACAAGTTCAACCGCTGCTCTGTCACCACAACTCCCCAGCTTGATCTATACTCCAGCAATTGGGGTCAATGGCAGCCTCGATTACCATTGTTCCTCTAGCCAGATTCCACATGAGGCTCCTTCAATGGCTACTTCTCACTCAGTGGTACCCTCTACAACATCCTTTGTCCTTTCAGATAAGTGTAACTCAGAGATGCAAGCATGATTTACTCTGGTGGACATCTTGAAATCCCCAACAATGGTCACACCCTTTCAACCCCCATCAACCGATAGCCACGGTGACCATGGATGCCTCCCTGATGGAGTGGGGGGGCTATGTCAGGGAAACTCGGTACAAGGCACCTGGATGGAGACAGAGGCCCTTTTGCATATCAATGTCCTGGAACTCAGGGTGGTGCTTCTAGCATTGCAAGCATTTCACTCCATCCTTCCATCAGGGACTATTGCGATCCAGTCAGACAACATGTCAGTGGTCTGGTACATCAATAAACAAGGGGGCACCAGATCTTACCCATTATGCCGAGAGGCCTTGAGAATATGGCAATGGGCGATAGCTTACAACCGCTTTCTAATTGCAACACACATTTCCGAGAGCTCCAATGTGATAGCGGACAAATTGAGCAGGTGCATTCTACAGCCTCATGAGTGGTCCCTCAATCCTCTGATAGCGGCAAAAATCTTTAACCACTGGGGCCAGCCTTGCTGCGATCTATTTGCCTCCCCAACCAACTACAAGTGCAGCAACTACTTTGCCCTGGTCCCCCCTCGGGGACAGTCACCAAGGAATGCTCTAGTCCACACTTGACCCTCAGGTCTTCTTTATGCTTATCCTCCTCTCCCCCTCATCTCCCACTTTCTAAAGAAAGCACGACAGTTGAAGGGCAAAGTGATCCTCATTGCTCCATATTGGCCTTGACAAGTCTGGTTTCCCTTCCTCTGGCCTCACCTGCTAGATCAACTGTGGATCGTCAATCCATCCCCAATGTTGATCTCCCATCCACACAGTCTGATTCACCCCAATCTAACAACCCTGAAAGTGACAGCTTGTTTTCTCCACTTCCAATGATTGCCATGCATGTCTCCTGTGAGCAATATTTTTATTGCATCTCATAAATCATTCACCAGACTAATCTATCTTAACAAATGGAAAAGGTTCTCTCTATGGGCAGCAAATAAACAACAAGACCGTTTGTCAGCCCCAGTCTCGGTGGTATTGGATTATTTATCACATCTTTTCCACTCTGGGGTATCTGCCGCTACTATCCGTGTACATTTAGCTGCCATCTCAAATTTTCATATTGGTTTTCAAGATTCTTCACTTATGTCACACAAACTCTGTAAGACTTTCTTGAAAGGGGTTATCCACCTAAAACCTCCCTTTAGAGAACCCGTACAACCTTGGGATTTGGCTTTGGTTCTGCAAGCTCTAACAGCTCCCCCCTCTGAACCTGCATCTTCATGTGATGTAAAATATCTCTCTCGGAAAACTTTGGTTTTGATTGCAATCACATCGGCCAGGTGATTGTCAGAACTTCAGGCCTTATGCATCAAATCTCCCTATCTTACCTTCCATAAGGATAGGGTATTACTGAGAACTAATTCTACCTTTTTACCAAAAGTGGTGTCAGAGCACTCTATAAATCAGTCTATTGACCTTTCAGTGTTCTTTCCTAACCATTCTGACAAGGGAGACAATTACCTGCACTCCTTGGATGTTCATAGGCAATTATGATTTTATCTGGTCAAAAGAAAATCTACCTGTAAATCAGACCAACTGTTTCTGGCTTTTTCTGGACCTAGACGGGGTCATCCTGTTTCAAAAGTTACATTGGCTTCATGGTTGAGAAATTGTATAACCTTTATCTACAACAAAAACAATCTCACCTTGCCTCATAGAGTCAAAGCATATTCTACAATATCTATGGCAACTTCAGCAGCTTTCCATGCTAAGGCTTCCCTCAGTGATATTTGCTCAGCTGCAACTTGGGCCAAACCTCATACCTGTACTCTTCATTACAAATTGGACTTGGTCTCCAGAGGTAGAGCTTCCTTTGGTTCCATGGTGCTCAGGAATGTCCTTCCATGAGGGCCACCCAGGAATACAGGTAGCTAGGGACTCTGTCCCATCAGTAAGGAACGAAGGAAGATTAACAACATCAGATAAAGAAGTTATGTCTTACCATAAAGTTCCATCTGTGTTGTTGATCTTCATTCATTCATTACTTCCCACCCTCTGTCCCCCACCCGGAGGTTCATGGTTGATCTCATGTACTCCTTTCTTGTAGGTCTGTTATGACCAGAGGTAGCCTCTACTTTTATCTATCAACTTGCAAACTTGATCTGTGGTAACAGGGAGCAGAGCATTCTGGGTAGGACCTTGGCTTGAGAGTTTTTGGCTGATGTGAGCTTGATATTGGCTGGTTCGGTTCCTAGGGTGGAACCAATAACCCATCAATAATGAATGAACGAAGATCAACAACACAGATGGAACGTTATGGTAAGACATAACTTCTTTTTTTCTTGTATGTAAGTTCGAGTTTGGTGGACACATTTTTTTGGAGGTAAGTGAAGATTGGGGCAGCATATAGTAGGGTAGGTAGTAGGTAGGCTTGAGCTCGGGACAGTTTAAATTCTTGTTTTAAGAATTTTTTATTTATGTATAGCAGTCCTAGTTTTTGGTGTGTCTTCTTGATGCAGTTACTGACGTGGATGTCAAATTTAAGTTCATCATCCATAAAAATCCGGAGATGTTTAGTGTGAGATTCAACCTTAATAGTAGTGTTGTTTAGAGAAGAGACCGAGAAGGAGGCTTTGAGGTGTTGAAGGGATTTGGGAAGGAAGAGAAGTAGTCTTGTTTTATTGGGGTTAAGTAGGAGTTGGTTAGTTGTGAGCCATTTTTCAATTGAGTGGAGGGTGTCTTGAGTGAGGAAGAGTAGGTGGGGTAGACTGCCAGAGGTTGTGATGAAAGTGGAGTCATCAGCCTATTGTATGAGTGTGGAGTAGTGGCAGGATTGGTAGAGATTATTAGTAAAGATGTTAAATAGTAATGGTCCCAGGATGGAGCCTTGGGGCACACTAGATTGAACAGGAGGAAAGGTGAAGTCGTAGAGAGCCATTTGACCGATTGAGTTCTATTTGATAGGTACGAAGAGAACCAGGAGAGAGTAGAGGTAGAGAGATTAAAGGAAGAAAGTTTGGAGAGAAGGAGTTTGTGGTACACAGTGTCAAAAGCTTTAGACAGGTCAAGGAAGAGGTGTGACACTAGTTTGTTATTGTTAAGAGATACAGCGATAGACTGAATGAAGAATAGTAATGCTGTGGAAGCGGTATGATGTGGTCAAATATTTTTTTTAAATTATTTGGATGACATGCTGTTATGTAACTATGTAAAACTGATAATAATTGTGATCTTCTATAACTTATTTCCTAACTTTAGTTATACACAGAGTGGTAAGGTTTTGGTTACACAGCTAAAAATGTAACAAAAAAGTAATATATGCCACTAACAGAAACTAGAGTTTTTCAAAATGGTCATCGCTTTCCTTTCTTCTTTTGCAGATGATGATGATAACTATGAAGAAGGCTCCGTGTGTGGCTACTGTTCTCTCTGTAAGGTAAATATTGGCATGCTATTGTTCTATTGTTTATGGCACTTATCTCTCCTAGTCTGTTGGGCTGGTGATGTTGCACTGTAAGACAACCATCCAGAAAAGCAGCTGCATGAGTAAATTCAATAAAACTGGTTAACACCAGTTGCCATTTGCCTTGCTGCATTCCCAATACCACCTGACAATACAGACTAAGGATGTCTAAAGATCTAAATGCAACATCACTTCTGTAGTGGGAATATTCAGGCTCAGACGCATTTAGCTTCAGCAGACACATCTTGTGGACCTACCTTAAAAGCAGGTCAATTAACATAAAATGTAGCTGAAGATATAATTGAACATGGATATTTGGAGGCTGTCCAGAGGGATAAAGGTCAGTTATCCACTAAACTTCATTGGTTTCTTGTGGTGGGAGGACTGAAATACTGTTAGCATGTGTCAAACATCTGTGAACAAATAAATTACACTGCACTGATTATACACTGGGAATCGTGCAGCAGATTCCTGGGACATGGGAATCTGTGATCAAATAAATGACACAGCACTGATTATACACTAGGAATCATGCAGCAGATTCCTGGGATATGGGAATACCATGCATGTTGTATGGGTTTCACTGCACTGTAATGCTCATCATGGGATGGACATAGGAGAGAAGTATTACTCTGCTGTACATGGATAATTAATCTGCTGGTCAGTCATCTCTCCATAACTGTTCAAACTATTATCTCTGTTTTTAGTACAGAATCTATCTTTTCTGTAGAGGAAGATTCTCTCTGCAACAAAGCGGCAAGCCATGACAGTGCAAGGGGTGTAGGTAGGGTACTGTGATGGGTCACTAAGGAAGATGTTGTCCCATGGCAGTGCAAGGGGTGTAGGTATAGTACTGGAATAGGTCATTAAGACAGAAGTTGTCCCATGGCAGTGCAAGGGGTGTAGGTAGGGTACTGAGATGGGTCACTAAGGAAGACACTGTCCCATTGCATTCCAAGGAGTGTAGGTAGAGTACTGTGATGGGTCACTAAGGCTTAAGTTGTTGGGTCTATATTATAAGATCGACATTTGAAAACATCGAACAACATATGGTCGACACCATATGGTCGATGTCTTCAAACACCGACCTTATAAAAAGCAAAAAGAAAAAAGTACCCTAACGGGTTTAAGAAGGGGGTCAAGCCCCCCTGCACCCCTCCCCCCACTTGGGGGGCTGCGCCCCCCTGCTACCTAAATATACCAACTCTGAGACCATGCTACCTTGCAGTAAATGGAAATCTCCCCTTACGGAGATTTCCGTTTACATACTCGAGATTCTGAGCATTCGATATTCTCGTGTCGACAATGTCAGATTCGACATTGTCGGCTTTCGAGAATATAATATAGACCCAAGTTGTCCCATGGCAGTGCAAGTGGTGTAGGTAGAGTACTGTGATGGGTCACTAAGGCTTAAGTTGTCCTTTGGCAGTGCAAGGGGTGTAGGTAGAGTACTGTGATGGGTCACTAAGGCAGAAGTTGGCCCATTGCCGAATTGGGTGGGGGGGGGTTCTATTTGTGGCAAAGAAGCACAACAATAAATAACTAGCTAAGAGTGCAGTAATGGTGTCAGATATGATGACAGAACCAGAGTAAACTGAAGGCCACTGCACATGAATCCATTTGGCCTCAGACTTAGTAGCTGAGTGCTGCTCCTCTGTAGTACTGATGCTTGTGTTCACTAGAAAGATGCACAACAGCTTCTATGGTTGATCATATCTTTTAAGTGTCAGTAGTTTAGAGTTTCATTTTCTTCATGTAACAAAATATTTTTAGAACAAATTTCCAATGCTACCGCAGTTGGTATTACTAGTTAAATTTGCAAGCTGGCGATTGCCTTGGTGATATTGTACTATAAATGACAAGTTTTAAGAAAGTAGCATTACTTTAAAGGGGAAACACTACACACCTGAAAAAGACTTATCAACACATAGCTGAGTCAAGAGGAAGCATCATATAGTTCTAGCCACAAAAAATAAAATAAAATAAAAAATAAATAAGCAAATGCCCTTCTTAAGTAGGTGTTGTGAATCTAAACTGCTGAAGGATCTAACACTTCATGGGAAAGGCAGACAAAATGCTATCAAAAGGAACTGGCAAGGATGACTTAATTGTTAGGCATTGCCAGCAATCACAGGTATCAGGCATTGCTAGCATGCACAGGGCTGTCAGGCATTGCCAGCATTCACAGGTATCAGGCATTGCTAGCATGCGTAGATATCAGGCTGGGAGTCATCGTATTAGACTTGCATTTTACAGAAGATCGTTTCAGCACTGAAGTTGTACAAGGTGTGTGAAAATGTTCAACAGTACTTAGCTAGTTCAGCTTTGCATTATTATTTATTTTATTTGCTTTTATTTACCGGGAAAGTCCAGATGGGACTAAAATACACATTTTCAGCAAAGGCCTGGTGGAGAAAAGTTCTAATACATAGACAATAATGCTGAAAATAGGCACATATAAATTACCCCCCCCCCAAAAAAAAAAAAAAAACTTATATTGTCTATTTTGAGCAAGTGTGTGACTTTTGAGTGAATCTGGCGAAAGACAATTAAAGATATAAATATTTCAGTCACTTTTCATTTGGTAGTGCAGGAAGTATGGAAATTAGTTGGTAGTAGAGGTTGGAAAGGTGGTGTGACGAAAGGAGGCACTGCCAATTCAATAAGTATATGTCATTTGTGAATATCAAACTAATTTATACAAGGTGCTTGTGTTACAAACGTATCAGAACTGTATGTCATGTGTATATCAAACTGGTCTGTACAGGTGTTTGCGTTGAAAAGGTATTTGTAAAGTGCTGTGTTTAAAATGTATCCAGAGTGTGCCCTACTGGTAGAGAACAGAAATGTACATGCACTATTGTAACTGTTTAAATGTATATACTTTAACAGTGGAAACTGGAATACAGGAGTTTAACCTCAGTCCATCAAACTTTATAGATTAGGCTATTATGATGTTCAATGCAGCACAAAGTCTGTACTAGGAAGCTTTTTTGAGGGGAACTAATTGCTACTTCGGAAGCATGAAGGAATGCAATTATTTCATGATTTCCAGCACCTGCGAAAGAGAGCAAAAGCCCTTGTATGAGTATTTTTACAGGTAGATGCTAAATACTGCCAGCTGCAGCAATGGGGGCTTTGCTGGGAACTAGAAGTCAGATGACCAGAAATTATGTCATTCTACAAGCTATCACAGCAGTAATATTTTAGATATTATTCTGAGAAGTCTGTTACTGAGACAGAGCATTCTGCATTCTGTCTTGGACCTGACAACAACAACAAGAATCATTCACCACATCTGCAATGCTCTAAGTAAGTTATTAAGGTATAGTAAATGTCTTAGATACTGTCAGGAATATAGCAAAGTTTAGTTTAGATTTTGTTTTTCTTTATTTGTGTGAGCTTGTACTGCAATGTTATTTTAAACATTTCCTGTGATTTTGAACTTTGATGTCACTGTGAATATATATTTAGTATTGTCTTTTTCATTACTTACTATTAAATATATTTAAACCTTTCATTGCGGCTGATCTGTGGAGAGATATTTAAGTTTTGAGAGTACTTGCATATTTATTTTGTGACACTTTGTGGCCACTCCTATAGCCTTGCTCTTGGTCAAACTACAATTTGTATTAATATTAATATTACACAGTAAGACTGGACATCCTTTGTTAAGGGCCCTAAAGTATCTGATAAGGAATGACTGGTGGCAGTGATAACTATCTTATAGTCTGGGCAGAAGTGGGCATAGCTTGTAAACCTGTGCCAGCCTTTCCCAGGTGTGTGTGTGTGTGTGTGTGTGTGTGTGTGTGTGTGTGTGTGTGTGTGTGTGTGTGTGTGTGTGTGTAAATGAAAACCTCAAAGAGTGAGTGTGTCAGCTACTTGGGCAGGGACACAAAGCATTGCTTGGACACAGAGGGTGCTGGAGGTCCTGGCTTGGTGACACAGCTGAGATCTCAACTCTATGGTAGTGCCAGTGGAGAGTCTTATTGGGGATCTGGAGAAAGAGTGAGAAACCAGCCACAGATTGACAGTGGTCTCTGTGTGCTCTTAAGGGAAATTGCACTTGATGCAGAGAGCTGCATCTGGAAATACTGTGTGTGAACCTGTCATCCTCTCCGTGAATGGCCCCCACTGTTGCCAGTGATGAGGATTGAGACTCCTTGATTACTGGTCCAGTGGAAGGCCGTCATATATTAATTGGCTGGCAGTGGTGGGATCACCACATTCCATATTGGGATTCAGTGGTATGGATATTGAACTCCTGTAGCCTGTAAGCAGTGGTCACTAAAGAAGGGGATTGTACTCTCAAGCAGCCACAGAGTAGGCATTCAGAGTTTCATAGTACAATAGTTTTATTTACTTTTTGTTAGCTTACTTAGTCAGGAAGAGCAGGCAAGGATGTCAGCAGAGGATTATGGCAAGCTGACAAGGAGCCAGGTGGCTGAGATGTGCCATTCCAGAGGACTGGTGCATGCCAACCTGACTAAAGCAGAAATAATTGCAGCCTTAGCCATAGCTGCATCACAGACCAGCAACCAGGAAGACAGCCAGACTGGCCTTGGAGATGTACAGCTCTCGGAAAATGGAAAGTTCAACTTTTCTTAAGAGGACATAAAAATGTCTAGAGTTAAAGAAACTTGAACTGGTGGCCAAACATTTGGAAAAAGAATCAAGAGAGAGACTGCGACATTTAGAGGTTGAAGCAGAATCAACAGAGAGACTGCTGTGTTTGGAGGCCAAAGAAAATGAAAGGTAGAGGCAACATTAAAAGGAAATGCTGACTCTTTGCCAGGGTCATGGAGGTAATGGGGAAGGTATAACCAAACCCCAGAAGCAATTAAGGTCAGTAAATTTCTTCCACAATTTACAGAGAGTGATAATTTTGATAGTTTTATTCATATGTTTGAAAGGGTATGTAAACAGTATAATGTTGGGCAAGGGCTCTCTGTGCAGTTCCTGACCCCTTTACTCCATGGCAAAGCTGTAACTGCTGTTTCTAAATTGTCTGCTATTGCTTGTCTAAACAATAACCAAGTAAAGAAATGCTTATTAGTGTTTTAAGTTAACACCGAAGCTTATAGAAAAACAGTTTTGTGAGCATAGGGGCAAGGCAGATGAAAGTGTGCATTTTTATATTGCTGAGGTAAGCACTTATTTTCATAGGTGGGTGAGTGGGTGTCAGGCCACAACATTTGAAAAGCTGGTAGGCCTTTTTTGTTAGGGAACAAGCCCTTAGCAATTTGCCTAAGGACATGAGAATCTGGTTGGCAGGTAGAGAATGCAACACCGCAGATGAGTTGGGGAAAAAGGGAGACCTATTCCTAGCAAGCAGGGTGTCACTGCACAGGAAAGGGATACCCAGTGCTGGACATAGGTTCATAGGTTCATAGGTGTGTACTAGGCTAATGGCCCTGTAGTCTTTATAAGCCTATCCCAAAAGAAATGCCCAGGCACCATGCCAACCAATGTTAATTCACAGTGCCCATATCCAGTAGGGCAACTGGAATGATCCATGGAGTGAACTTTCTATTACCCATCCACTCGTCAAAATTTCTCTTGAAGAGGGCCAGCAAGGTGCTCTGCTTGACATGAATGGGAAGCTTATTCCAAAGTATGGTCAGTCTTTGGGAGATGAACCTGTCCCTCCAGGATGTTCTGTTAATTGTGGTAATGAGGTTGTGATCTCTGGAGTGTGTGGCCCAGGGGGATTGGGATTTCTTTAGGTGTAGCATTTCAAGTAGGGCATGGCTTTGTAAGTCAAGCAGAGATCACCTCTAAGTAGACGATAAGAGACTGAGGACAGATGAAGTTTCTTGAGTCTGTCCATGTAGGACATGTGTTTAAGGCCTAGAATCCTTTTTGTGAGGTACTTTTGTGACCTCACCAGCTATTGAAGGTGTCTGGTCAGGTACATGCCAAACAGGGCATTATATTCGATGATTGGTCTAATGAGGGATGAGTACAGAGAGATTGGACCTCTTTCTTTCTGGATACGAAACCTTTGGTTATAAGATGTGCCACAGAAGGACTTTCTGACCACAGCCGCAATGTAGTGATCAAAGGTGAAGTGGCTGTCGACCTGGGTGCCCAGATCTCTTATGGCTCCTTCAGTGTTCAGTGGGCTCCCATCAATGGTAATTCACAGGAACTGAGTTTTTTCCATAGGGGATGATAACGCATTTTTTGGCGTTAAGCTTCAGGCCATGGTTATGACACCAGTCATTGGTCTCAGAGATGCCCTTTTCTAGGATGTCTGCATCACTTGGGGAGTTGATAATGACTCCTAGTTTGCAGTCATCAGCAGACTTGGTCAGCCAGAGTCCTTCTGTGTTGGCCTGGGCTTCTGAGAAGTAGATGCCAAACAGGGCAGGGCCTAGGACAGAGGCCTGTGGGACTCCACCCGTGACTGATCGACAGTCTGACTTGGAATCTGCAACTTTCACTCTGTGGGTCCTGTCCATGAGCCAATTTGCAACCCACCTAGTGATGAAAGGATTGATGCCTAGTTTTGTGAGTTTATCAATGATACCTGAGTGGGGAATGGTATCAAAGGCCTTGGCCAGGTCATGGTAGGCTGTATGCACTGCCTTACCCTCATCCACAGCCTTGGTGACTGCCTTGAAGAAGTGAATCAGATTCAGCAGGCAGGATCTCCCCTGGACAAAGCCAAACTGTGTGGGGTCAAGAGTTTGGAGATTGTTAAGCAGGTCCATGATGATCTGCTCCATAGCTTTGGATACCAGACTCATCAGGCTAATGGGTCGATAGTTCCCAGGGTCTGTAGTTGCTCTGCCTTTATGGAGCAGGATGGCTGTAGCAGTGCGCCACTCATTAGGGACATAGCCTGAGGTAAGACTATGATTGAACAGGGCACACAGATGTGGTGCCAGTTCATTTTGTAGCTCATGTAGGATGCAGTCAGTTATATTATCAGGTCACATGGACTCTGTATTCTTGGCTTTGGACAATACAGCTTTTACCTGTGCCACAGAAATGGGGGGTACCAGGCTTTCTTCTGGTATTGTGATAGGGCCCTGGGGGGAGTAAAGTTGGCACTGAATCTGTTGGCCAGTATGTTGGCTATATCTGTTGGCTCAGTATAGGAGGTGCCATTGTGCAAATCCGGGTATTGCCTTTGAGGTTTTTGATATAGCTATAGAATGCTTTGTGGTTGTTTTTGGTGCCAGGTGTAATTCTGCCTTCATAGCTGGCTTTAGAGGATTTGATAAGGGATCTCAGCTTTTTGCTGAGATTGATAAGTGAGGTTTTCCAGTCATGTGACTGCATTTTTTTCTGCAACAGTTTCTTCCTTCTGTTGTTGAGTTTATTGATGGCTGGGGACCACCAGCTTGCCTTCCTTTTTTGGAGGAGAGCGTTTTAGTTCTTTTTGGTATGGCAAGGTCCATGCATTTGTGTACATGCTCGTACAGTGCATTGGTGTATGATTTGGCAGTCATGCAGTTATTTTCCATTGGCATGGGTGCTGAGAAGTTAGCCACCTCTGTTTTTAGGAGCCAAAGGTTGGCTGTAGAGAAGGTTTTCAGGGTGTATAAGAAACACAACAGTCCACAATCCCATGAAACCAAGAAAAAACAGGAACACAGTGGAATAAAATAAAAGGTTTACTGTTGCATCTGGTACCTCAGCTTACACCTTCAAAGGAATGACAATTACACCACATGGCTTCCTTTTATGTGCTCCCTTGATTACATTCAATTAAAAATGAGCCCATTAACAAGACTAATTAAAGAAACATTGCATCCCCAAAAAACTGACATATATTTAACACAAAATTGTTCCAAAAGCTTCTATAAACAGTTTCTAATGTTGAATAACATTTAAATTCACTTCCTGATTTAACCCCCTGGGGTGCAAAGTTCCAAAACTGATTATTAATTTAGTTTCTAGTACCAATAATTTACCCAAAAATTCCTTTCCTTGATAAAGATGAGGCTTGGCCAACACACTAAAGAACAAGCTAGTATCAGAATTACCATGGACATTGTAAAAATTATGTGCTACTGGGATCTCCAGTCTCCCATTCCTAATGTCCCTCAAATGTTCCATGATGTGTTTTCTCACCATTCTTCTGGTCTGTCCCACATACCATTTGATAGGTGAACAACCACATCCAATGATGTAAACCACCCAGCAGGAATCACATCAAAACTCATCTTGGGCCCTATAAATCCTACCATTAATGTTGACCCCATCTAAGTTTCTGATCTTTCTGCAGACTTCACATCTGCTACATGGGAAACTACCCTTTTGAGTATCAGCTTTCCATGCTTTTCCCATGTTGAGAATTTCCTTCAAATTCAAAAACCTGCTGCATTACAAGGTGACCCTTTTGGGGAACAATCCATCCAAACTATCATCATTGTAAATGATGCGCCAAAATCTGTCCGCCAACCTTTTAAGTACATCAGAAAAAGGTGAATGTCTATACACAAAAAAACATTCTGTCTTGATGGTCCCTGGTCTGGATATTAGTACTAAGTCTTCCATAGCCTATATAACCTTGTCCTCTGTGTGTTGTGCCTGTCCCTCCCATATTATTTCTAACCTTAATTTCAGCTTTGTTCAGAGTATCCTCAGAATATCCCCTACTTGCTAACTTTGACCTTACCTTACTAAACTCCTCCCTCAACTTTGATTTATTGTATGTATTATTGGCAATACGCAAATATTCCCCATATGGCAAATATGCCAAGAGATGGGTGGCATGCATACTACTTGCCATTAAAAAATTGTTTACCACTGTCTCTTTAATAAATGGCCTGTAATGTACCCTACGATCTTCCCCAACAAAGAATTCCAGGTCTAAATATTGTATGCTCTCCCTATGTGCCTGGAAGGTAAATTCAAGTCCAAACTGATTCCTTTGTAATCCTGCCATGAAACCACAAAATTCCCAATATTACCTTTACATACAAAGATCAAATCATCTATAAACCTTTTATAAATGATTACTCTCTGACAAAAAAAACCTCTGTATTGTAAACATAGGAGTTTTCAAAATGGTTCATGAAAATGATAGCATAAGTGGGGGCATATGATGCCCCCATCGCTGTTCCCTCTTGCTCTCAAATTTGAAAGAATTATGCAGCAATGAGAATTCAAAAGGCGAAGTAAAAAAATCTGTAAGTGGACCCTCACCCAACATTTTTCTGACTGCTTCCATACCTCACATGTTCCTGATGCTAGTATACAAAGATTTGACGTCAACACTTGCCCAATAAAAATCCTCTCCCATTTCCATGCCACCAATCTGGTCAGAGAGCTCTTTACCATTTTTGATGTGTGGCATGATCCTGGTCAAACAGTCCTTAAGCTGAGAATCCAAGAAAATGTCCACATTTTGCAAGTATGCCCCCTTCCCCGATATGATTGGTCTGCCTGGTGGATTAGTAAGACTTATGAATTTTGCATATGACTACAAACTTTGCATCTTTGGGATTTCTGATATATAACTTCTTGACATCTGAAGCAGAAAGAAAACCAACCCCCCCCCCAAGTTCCTCCAACAGCCCTGCATTGAATTCACATACAGGGTTATTGGGCAATTCTTCATAAAGAGCATTATCTCTCAGTAAATTCTCATCCATGTTATTATACTGCTCCCTAGAAAGATTTACCCAATTACCTCCCTTGTTAGCTTGGGCAAACACATAATTCTTCTTGATTTGTCATAAATGCTGTAAAGCATCCCATTCGCCTTTACTTAAGTTGCATTTTCTGTTTGCCATTTTTATTTTATTATATTCCACACCTCAAGCTGTCTACATAAGATGTTTTCAAACATGCAAACACTGGTGGAAGTCCTGGGAGGAAAAGAGGTACTTGTGTAAGGTACATGGGGTACTGCTCATTTACCATACCCCATCACAAAACATGTCCCTGAATTGTCACTATCTTCAACAGGATCAACAAATTTGCATGCATCACAAAACTCATTCTCATAAATAGGTAAGTTTAACAAAGAGTCATCATTGTCATTAAGTGTACTATCATATTGACTTACAATATTTTCTTGAATGTTTACAATCCTGTTGCAATTTTTAAAAAAATTTTTTTAAGTGCTACTTGCGGCAGAACCGAATTACCTCCAATGTTAGGTGTGACAGGCCAGGAAAACAAGTAGGGATAAACTTCACCCCTTTATCTAATAACGACTCAATGTCCTCATTTATAAACAAGTCCAACAAAATGACAATTTGTAAGTTTACAGAGTCCCTCTGAACTGTTTCTTCAGTCACATACCTGTTGTGGGCACACACAAGTCCCATGCTGTGGTTGCATATCGCCTTTTCTGCAACGGCACTGCTGTAAGTTAATTTTTCCTTCTCCTGCTCCTGCCATCTGTATTGGTGTTTCCTTGCCATTTGCGACCCCTGGCCTCCAGATTGTTGAGGCGTTCCTCGTTTGCCTGATGAACTCACTGCTTCTTCATGCAATTCCTCAAAAGAAATGCTATTTTTTGCGACTGGATGCTGTTTCTGTGGATGAGGCAGATGTATCTCGCTGATCTCACATTCTCTCATTGGCCTAATGACAACGCATTCTCCTTTGCTTCCGTTTACACTGCCAGGCAAAAATTAGATTGCTTTTGTAATCATTTACATCCTGCTCCAATTTGCCCTTCTTACGGAGCATGACAGCCTCTTAGACCGCCTTACCAATCCTGGATTTTATGTCCTTCATCTTGCTGTTTAAGGTGGTTTCAGAAGTTGTATCAACCAAACGGTTTTGTAGCTCCAAAATTTTAGCCCATACTTTTTTTTGCAATCAGGCATTTCATTTGATTAAAATTTTAAGCCAACTTTTAGTACAGGCTAAGAAGGCAACGTTCCATTCTTGTAATAGATCAGCCTCCTCCTCAGCAAAATCAAATGCAGGGAAACAATTAATTCTTAATCCCCTAGGGGTAATGTCCAAGACCACATATTTCTCCAAGAGTATGATGTCATAAAACAGCTTTACCTCCTTAATCAGCAAACATTCCAGGCTTTCAAATCCACCTCATAGGCATTCGCCTCTTCCAATGACCACTGATCATCACTGGCAAATCTTTCCTCTCTCTTCTTCCACATATCAGAACAGAAAAAAGGTGAACCATCAGCTGACATGGTATGGTTTTCCACTGGTTCCAACATGCTCAAGATATATAAGAAACACTACAGTCCAAACTGCCACAAAACCAAGTAAAACCAGGAACACAGTGGAATAAAATAAAAGGTTTACTGGTGCATTCGGTACCTCGGCTTACACCTTCAAAGGAATGACAATTACACCACATAGCTTCCTTTTATGTGATCCCTTGATTACATTCAATTAAAAATGTGCCCATTAACAAGACTAATTAAAGAAACATTGCATCCCAAAAAACTGACGTATATTTAATACAAAATTGTTCCAAAAGCTTCTATAAATAGTTTCTAATGTTGAATAACATTTAAACTCACATCCTGATTTAACCACATGGGGTGCAAAGTTCCAAAATTGATTATTAATTTAGTTTCTAGTACCAATTATTTACCCCAAATATTCCTCTCCTTGACAAAGATAGGGCTTGGCCAACACACTAAAGAACAAGCTAGTATCAGAATTTCAGGGTGATCACCTTAGCGGAGGGTGTAGGTGAGATGGAAATTTTCATGGTGATCAGTTTGTGGTCAGATTTAACCAGGGAGGAATTGACTATAGGTGTGGAGCAATGGTCATCCATGTTGGTGATAACCAGGTTGAGGATGTTGCTTCCAGAAGAGGGGGTCAGAATGATCTGGTCCAGGGCATTGGAACTGATAAATTCCAGAAAGCATTGGACCTGTATATTGGTACTTGAACAGTTTTCCCAGTTGATGGAAGGGTAGTTGAAGTCACCCAGTATGAGAGTATTGGGTTGGACCTTGACAAATTCCAGGCTGCTTAGGAAGTTGGAGTGAGAGTCTGGGGACCTGTTTGGGGTTCTGTAGCAGGCTATGACTTGTATTGCCATCTTACCCAGTGTTAGTTTTACCTGAAGTATCTTGGATGCATTATGCTGGGCTAGCAGTCTAGAGGTGTGTGTATTCATTAAGAATATGGAGACACCACCACCTTTGGAGTTTCTGGCCATGTTCTGGGTCCAAAAGGTATTGAATGAGTTGTAGCCTGGGAACACAGGGGTGCTTCCTGCCTCTTTAAACAAGGTCTCCGTTACAGCACAGATGTCGACAGTCTTTATTTTGAGGAGAGGTTTGAGCAAGCGCATCTTGAGATTTAGACTATTAGGAATGAGCAGCATGACCCTCAGATTGCATTTGTTTGTAGCTGTGATGGTGGAATTTTGGTCTTTGGAACACTGCCTAAAAAAGGCACTATAGGGGTGGCAAAAGCCTTAGCCAGACCATGGAATCCCATGGGGTGACAGATGCAGGCCATCTCTGGCAAAGCATTGTGGTCTGTCGATCATGTTGTCCTAGACAGACAGATACCCTTAGAATGACACCAGAAACTTAGCCAATTGTTGAAGTCAATCATTTTCTGCTCATACTGTGGTATCATTCTGGGTGACAGTAGAATACTGTTCAGGGCTAGGGTCATACCTTCCTGGGCCACATAATCAGACAGTTCCATCACATCTCTTTTCATGTAGACAAGGGAAGTACCTCTCAGGTCATTCACACTCATATGGACAATGACTGAGTCATATTTGTACTTGTTGTGGAGTGACCTGAGTGCATGTGTTACGTGATGGATCCTGGCACCTGATAGACAACTGACTGTCACCTTCTCCTTGTTCAACCTAGTGAGTGGGACATCAGTGTGCCTCACAATTGATTGTGATTAGTACATTGGGCAAAGTGTTTTGTCTTAAGGGCTTGGGTATAATGGAACCCATGGTGGGCATCCTAAACTGCCCCAATAAAGTCTGCCAGTAACAGAGGAAGCCACTAGTTCAGGTACATGGCCAGGATCAAGGGTTAAATGTTTTAATTGTAACCAGTGGGGCCATGTAGCATATAGATGTCCATGGAGGCAAGGTGGAGAACAAAACTTAGTGGAGCCAGTAAGTGGGAATGACAGAATGCCAGCAGTAAGTTGTCTGGAACCAACCAGGGTACCAAACTACCACAATAGGTTATATTCTGTCTTAGTAGATGGGAAGCAGGCCACTGTTAAGAGAGACACAGCCTCTGACCTAACCTTTGTGAAGCCTGAAATGATTAAAGAGGAGCACTACTTGCTTGGGTAGTCTACTCCAGTCAGAGCTTTAGGAGGGACCCCATTCTAGATTCCTTTGGCTATGGTTCACCTTGACAGGGAGGGTAGAAAAGGAAGCAAGCAAGTAGGTGTGTTAGAGAATATCCCTGCATATGATACCATTTAGAATCTCCTTGGGTTCTGACTGAAGAGTGCTTCTCAGAGAAAATAAACTGATAATTATATTTTTGACACTTTTACAGATTTCTGCACTGTCTTCATTTTTGCTTGACTGAATTATATATATTTGCTGGCATTGTTTTCTGATCTGTTCTGAAACTGGTCCCCCCCAATTCCTGTGGTGTTCTTAAAGTTGGTATATAACTGGTCTAATAGCTTTTGTGTCATCTGGTTGTTTCAAAGCTTGCTGATTTAAAAATAGTCCCTGGTTGTAAATTCCTGCATAACATTTAGAATCTCCTTGGGTTCTGACTGAAGAATGCTTCTCAGAGAACACAAACTGATAAGTATATTTTTGGCACTTTTTCAGAGTTCTGCATTGTCTTAATTTTTGCTTAACTGAATTATATATATTTGCTGGCATTGTTTTCTGATCTTTTCTGTAACTGGTCCCCCCTATTCCTGTGGTGTTCTTAAAATTGGCATATAACTGGTCTAATAGCTGTTGTGTTATCTGATTGTTTCAAGGCTTGCTGATTTAAAAATAGTCCCTGCTTGTAAATTCCTGCATACCATATAGAATCTCCTTGAGTTCTGACTGAAGAGTGCTTCACAGACAAAACAAACTGATAAGTATACTTTTTGGCACTTTTTCAGAGTTCTGCATTGTCTTAATTTTTGCTTGACTGAATTATATATATATTTTTGCTGGCATTGTTTTCTGTTATTTGATCTGTTCTGAAACTGCCCCCTCCCCCCCATTCCTGTGGTGTTCTTAAAGTTGGCATATAACTGGTCTAATAGGTTTTGTGTTATTTGATTGTTACAAAGCTTGCTGATTTAAAAAATAGTCGTTGCTTGTAAATTACTGCATACCATTTAGAATCTCCTTTCATTCTGACTGAAGAGTTATTCTCAAAGTAAACAGACTGATAAGTATATTTTTGACACTTTTACAGATTTCTGCACTGTCTTCATTTTTGCTTGACTGAATTATATATATTTGCTGGCATTGTTTTCTGATCTGTTCTGAAACTGGCCCCCCCCCCCTATTCCTGTGGAGTTCTTAAAGTTGGTATATAACTGGTCTAATAGCTGTTGTGTTATCTGATTGTTTCAAGGCTTGCTGATTTAAAAATAGTCCCTTCTTGTAAATTCCTGCATACCATTTAGAATCTCCTTGGGTTCTGACTGAAGAGTGCTTCTCAGACAAAACAAACTGATAAGTATACTTTCTGGCACTTGTTTAGAGTTCTGCACTGTCTTATGTTTTGCTTGACTGAATTATATATATTTGCTAGCATTGTTTTCTGTTTTCTGATCTGTTCTGAAACTGACCCCCCCCCCCCCCATTCCTGCGGTGTTGTTAAAGTTGGCATATCACTGGTAATAGCTTTTGTGTTATTTGATTGTTACAAAGCTTGCTGATTTAAAAAGTAGTCCTTGCTTGTAAATTACTGCATACCATTTAGAATCTCCTTTCATTCTGACTGAAGAGTTCTTCTCAGAGTAAACAGACTGATGAGTATATTTTTGGCACTTTTTCAGAGTTCTGCACTGTCTTAATTTTTGCTTGACTGAATTATATATATTTGCTGGCACTGTTTTCTGATTTCTGATCTGTACTGAAACTGGTTCCCCCCTATTCCTGTGGTGTTCTTAAAGTTGGTATATAACTGGTCTAATAGCTTTTGTGTTATATGATTGTTTCAAGGCTTGCTTATTTAAAAATAGTCCCTGCTTGTAAATTCCTGCATACCATTTAGAATCTCCTTGGGTTCTGAGTGAAGAGTGCATCACAGAGAAAACAAACTTATAAGTATATTTTGGCAGTTTTTCAGAGTTCTGCACTGTCTTAATTCCTGCTTGACTGAATTATATATATTTGCTGGCATTGTTTTCTGTTTTTTGATCTGTTCTGAAAATGTTTTTCTCCCTTCCACCTACTCTATTCCTGTGGTGTTGTTATAGTTGGTGGCTTTGCAGTTGCCTGGCCCTACTGTAAATTTGATCTGGGACACTCCTCCCAGTCTAGTGTTCATTCTACCTAATAACAGAGAGAACATTTGAGATGACCAACCCACTTAAGTTTTTAACCTTGAATTATCTTCTGCTCCTCCTTTCTCGCTTTGCACTTTACTAAAAAAAAAAAAAAAAAAAAAAAAAAAAAAAAAAAAATCTCCTTCTGTTCTGACTGAGTGTGCTTAGCAGCTGATAAGTATATAGTTTTTGCACTTTTTAACTGTTCAGAGTTGAATAAAACAACAACTGAATTCAGTTCAGAATATATTTTAAATAAATTGCATTTATTTAAACTGTATTTGCTTTAATAGTACTTCTTGCTCAAGTGTGGTAGCTTGCACTGCACTTTCAATTGTTTTTAGTGCTGCTTTAGCTGCTTTCTGAAAAAAAAATTCTAAGCTTGTCTCCTGCCTTTCCTGTAACTTATCTAGTCCAGTTACAGATCTTCTGTATCCAGGACTGTTTGTAAGCTTCTGAGTCCCCCAAGCCTTTCTGTGTTGGAGGGAAGCCTTCTAGCTTATCAGTGGGAGTGGGAGTGGTAAGCATTAGGTATCCTATCTACAACAAGAGGAGTGGTTTCTGGCCCAGAAATTGTAGTTTATTGACTGTTTGGGCAGTTTTTCCATCTCTTTTAACTTTCTGGTAAAAAGCCCACATTTCCGCTTGTTTCCCACCTTTCCTGCAACTAGTCTAGTCCAGGTACAGATTTGCTGTATCCAGGACTGTTTGTAAGCTTCTGAGCCCCCCAAGCCTTTCTGTGTTGAAGGGGAAGCATTCTAGCTTATTAGTGGGAGTGGCAAGCACTAGGTAGCTTATCTACCACAAGAAAAGTGGTTTCAGTCCTAGAAATTGTAGCTTATTGACATTTTGGGCAGTTTTTCCATCTCTTTCAACTTTCTGGTTTAAAAGCCTGCATTTGCACTTGTTTCACACCTTTCCTGTAACTAGTCTAGTCTAGGTACAGATTTGCAGTACCCAGGACTGTTTGTAAACTTCTGAACCCCCCAAACCTTTCCATGTTGGGAGGTAAGCCTTCTAGCTTATCAGTGGGAGTGGTAAGCACTAGGTAGCCTATCTAGCACAAGAGGAGTGGTGTCTGGCCCAGAAATGGTAGCTTACTGGCCGTTTGGGCAGTTTTTTCCATCTCTTTAAACTTTCTGGTTTAAAAGCCCACATATGTGCTTGCTTCCCACCCTTCCTGTAACTAGTCTAGACCAGATACAGATTTTCTGTATCCAGGACTGTTTGTAAGCTTCTGAGTGATGCCAAAGTCTGGTCTTCAACTTTTCCCTTAGATCCGCTAGTTCTCTCCTCTCCTACACTTTTACTAGCTTATTAGTTTAGCACTTTACCAGACATCTTGTAGCAATTATTGTAGAACACAAAAGTGCTACCATCACTAAATGTTCTACAAGGAAACAGCTCCAGTACCTATTTTTAATGCCCACCTCTCCAGGCATGTCTAAAGGTCAGTTCAGTGTGCTTTCTCCTATTAAACTGGTGAACTTGGGCATCCTGAGGCAATATAGCAACTGCCTCATGTACACTGACAACCCTCTCCTCTTACCTCCCTACACTCAGACTTGCAAGAGATGCACTTATATATTCAAACTGGAAGCCATGCACTCTCCAGCCAAGACCAGAATAGCTGTTCAAAGGAGGTCAACATTTGCACCACACCACATGGAACACATAGCCCTCCAGAACACACACCAGCACTGCCTTCACATAAAAACACAAACCACACACCTACCTTCATGGAGGCTCTCAATAAGAATCTACCCAAACAGCAGAGACTTCCAAGGCAGAAATGCACTCAACCACCAAAACACAACACTAATCACGAGATACATAACTCTCCTAAATAGTGTGCCACTCAACCAGAGCCCCTAAGGCAAAACAGCATACCCAACACACTAGTCATATGTGACTTGATAGTGAGACACACTGATGTCCCACTCACTAGGTTGAATAAGGAGAAAGTAACAGTCAGCTGCCTGTCAGGCACCAGGATCTGCCACATAATGCATGCACTCAGGTCCCTCAACAATAGGTACAAATATGACTCCATCCCTGGACTACATGAAAAGAGACAAGGAGCAGCTCTTGGATTATGTAGCCCAAGTGGGTATGACCCTAGCTCAGAGCAGCATCCTACCATCACCCAGAATGATACCACAGTGCAAGCAGATAATGATTGATTTCAACAATTGGCTAAGTTTCTGGTGTCATTCTAAGGGGATCCAGTATCTGTCTGCCTGAGATGACATGATTGACAGACCTCAATGCTTTGCCAGAGATGACTTGCATCTGTCACCCCTGGGCTTCCAGATACTGCCCAAGGCTCTTGCCACCCCTATAGTGCCTTTTTTAGGCGCTGTTCCAAAGACCAAATTACCACCATAAGAGCTACAAACAAATGCAATATGAGGGTCATGCTGCTCAATGCTAGAAGTCTAAATCTCAAAATGCACTCATTTGAAGCACTCCTTAAAATGGAGAACATCGACATTTGTGCTGTAACAGAGACCTGGTTCAAGGTAGCAGAAAGCACCCCTGCACTACCAGGCTATAACTCATTCCACACCTTTTGGCCGCAGAACGTGGACCGAAGCTCCAAAGGCAGTGGTGTTTCCATATGCATAAAGGATACACACATCTCTGGACTGGTAGCCCACCATAACACATCTGAAATACTTCAGGTGCAGCTAACATTGGGTATGACACCAATTTAGGTTGAAGCCTGCTATAGTTCCCCAAACATTTCCCAAGTCTCACACTCCATGTTCCTAAGCACCCTGCCAAATATTAGGGTCCAACCTAATACTCTCATACTGGGTGATTTCAACTACCCCTATATTAAGTGAGAAAACTACTCATGTACCAATACACTTGCCCAAGGTTTCCTGGAATTCATTAATTGCAATCCCCTGGACCAGCTCATTCTTACCCCATTAGAGGTAGCAACATCCTTGACCTGGTGATTACTAACATGGGTGACCATTGCTCTTCACCAATAGTCAACTCCTCCCTGGTTAGATCCGACCACAAACTAATGACCTTGGAAATCCCCCCCCCCCCCACAAAGGTAACCACCATGAAAAACGTCTCCAAAGCTAACTTTGGGATCCTAAAAACAGAGGTGGCTAACTTCACAGCACCCATGGAAATGAAGAATAGTTGCATGACTCCTGAATCATGCACCAATGCATTGTACGAACATGTACACAAATGCATGAATCTCACCATACCCAACAGACCCAAGACGCTGTCTTCCAAAAAAAGAAAGCCAATCTGGTGGTCCTCTGCCATAAGCAAATTCTACAACAGAAGGAGGAAACTGATGCAGACTAAGGTAAAGTCCCAAGACTGGTAAAACTCTCTTATCAACCTCAGGAAAAAGTTGCGATCCCGCATCAAATCCTCTAAAGCTAGCTATGAAAACAGAATTGCAGCAGATAGTAAAAACAACCACAAGACCTTCTATAGTTATGTAAATAACCTCCATGGCAATACTCAGATTTGCTCTGAGCTACTGCACAATGGTACCTCCTATACTGAGCCAACAGATATTGCCAATATACTGGCCAACAGATTCACTTCCAACTTCACCCCCCAAAAGGACCAATCACAATACCAGGAGATTGCCAAGCACCCAGTATTACTGCTGCACAGGTTAAAACAGCACTGTCCAAGGCTAAGAATACAGTTTCTATGGGACCTGACAATATCCCTGGCTTTGTTCTACATGAACTACAGAGTGAACTGGCAACTCACCTGTGTGCCCTGTTCAATCACAGCTTCACCTCAGGCTTTGTCCCTACCAAATGGTGCATTGCTACAGTCATTCCTCTCCACAAAGGAGGAGTGACTACAGACCCTGGGAACTATCGCCATTAGCCTGATGAGTCTGATATGCAAAGCTATAGAACGCATCATTATGGACCTAATAAACAAGGATATAGGGAGTCTCCAAATTCTGTATCCTACACAGTTTGATTTTGTGAAGGGTAGATCATGCCTGCTAAACTTTCTTTAAGTCAGTCACCAAAGCTGTGGATGAAGGCAAGGTGGTTCATACAGCCTACCTTGATCTGGCCAAGGCCTTTGATACCATTCCCCACTCAGGAATCATAGAAAAACTCACTAAGCTAGGCATCAACTCCTATATCACTAGGTGGGTTGCAAACTGGCTCACAGATAGAACCCACAGTGTGAAAGTAGCTGACTCCAAGTCAGACTGCAGACCAGTCATGAGTGGAGTCCCACAGAGTTCGGTCCTGGGTCCCCTCCTGTTTGGTATCTACTTCTCTGAAGTCCAGGCCAACATGAAGGGACTGTGGCTGACAAAGTTTTCAGATGATTGCAAGTTGGGAGCTATTATTAACTCCCCAAGTGATGTTGACATCCTACAGAAAGGCCTCACTGAGGCCATCGACTGCTGTCAGAACCATGGCCTTAAGCTCAATGCCAAAAAATGTGTCATCATCCATCTTGGGAAAAACCCGGTTCCCTTGAATTACCACATCAATGGTACTCCACTGAAGACAGAAGGCGTTATAAGAGATCTGGGAATACAGGCTGATAGCAACCTTTCTTTTGACTACCACATTGCCACTGTGGTGAGAAAGTCCTATGTGCCACATCTCATTACTAAGGGTTTTGCATCCAGGAAGAAAGAGGTCATTGTCTCCCCTCACTAGACCAATCATCGAGTACAATGTCCCATTTGGCATGTACCTCAATAGACACCTGCAACAATTGGAGAGGCCATAAAAGTACCTCACAAAGAAGATCCTAGGCCTTAAACACTTGTCCTATATGGACAGACTAAAAAAACTCCAACTATTCTCTGTCTCATATCGCCTACTTAGAGGTGATCTTTGCTTGAGTTACAAAGCCATGTCTGACCCAGGTCTGTTAGAAATGCTACATATAAAGAAATCCCAGTCCCTCCGCACCACATGCCCCAGAGACCTCAACCTCATTTCCACAATCAACAGAACATGCTGGAGGGACAGGTTCATAACCCAAAGACTGCCCATGCTCTGGAATAGACTTCCCATGCATGTCAAGCAGAGCACCTCACTGGCCCTCTTCAAGAGAAATCTTGATGAGTGGATGGGAAATAGAAAATTCACCCCGGGGATCACTCCAGTGTCTCTACTCGACAGAGGCACTGGGAACTAAGGTCAGGTGGCACAATACCAAGGTAATCCTATGGGTTAGGCTTGTAAAGCCTCCAGGGCCATTAGCCTAGTGCATACCTATGAACCTATGATAAGGAATAATTTTGATAACACAGTACCTTGTGTGTATGCAGTTACATGCAGTCAGGCTTGGAGACAGGCATGTGGGTCTGGTAGCCTGAGGGGGACACAGACCACACACCTGAAGCCAGGACTGGTGAGGTGGTTACTTCAGAGAAGGAGCTACCCTGTAGCAGTGAGACTGAAGATGAGCCACAGCTGCTGGTGGGTACTGATGTTCCCTTGGACAGAATGACTGGAAGGGCAGAGGTAAGTAGTACACAGGCTGACAGTGAGGCACCGCTGTCAGAAGATACCAGACTTCCTGTGGAAGGGGATCTGGAAAGGGTTATAAAGAAAGAGTTTAGACAGGCTCAGATTTCAGAACCTACATTACAAGGCTTGAGGGAGGTATCTAGGGAGGCACCTGATTCTCAAGGAAAGGGGGAAGCTGTATACTGGGACAAAGGGTTACTGTATAGAGAGTGGACCCCTGAGGGAGGGCTGGAAAGTGAGATAATACAGCAGTTGGTAGTGCTCAGAGCTTACCATCTGGCACTTCTAGCCATAGCCCATGATATTCCCTTTGCAGGTCATATGGGCATAAAGCATACCAAGAGAAGTATTATGCAGAACTTTTATTGACCTGGGATTTCCAGGGATGTAACAGGGTACTACAGGACCTGTGAGCAGTGCCAAAAGATAGGCAAGGCAGGAGACAAGGTCAACACTCCTTTGATGCCTTTGCCTGTGATTAAGGAGCCATTTCCGAGGGTAGCTATGGATATTGTGGGGCCATCGAGTACCCTAAGTTCCACAGGGAAGAAGTATATCCTAGTTGTCACTCATCCATTCAGGATAAAACAGGCGAATGGTTGTGGGTTCAGTTCAAGTAGCTTTATTACACACAAACACATCAGGAATGAGGATTTGTAACTTAAACTTAAATAAATCTATAGACAGACTAACTACTACACTCATACATGTTAACACTCTGGCTGTTCTCTCAAAATGGCACTGCTGCCTGCAGATGCTCACTGTTTATATGTACATGCCTACATCTGGGAATGCTTCTTAACGGTACATATACATGCTCTGTTCTACATTAGTGGTAGTAGATTATGCTACCAGATACCCCGAGGTGGTGTCCCTATCCTCCATTGAGGCAGAAAATGTGGAAAATGCTTTGATAGAGATTTTCAGCAAGGTAGGTTTCCCAAAAGAATTACTGACTGACAGAGGTGAAAATTTGATGTCAGAACTACTGGCTTGTCAGTAGAAGCACTGTTGGGTGAAGCACCTTAAAGACCACCCCTACCATCCTCAGACTAATGGTCTTGTGGAGAGGTTAAACTCTACACTAAAGACCATACTACGAGCATTTGCAGACCAGTTTAAGAGGGAGTGGGACAAATATGTGCCCCATCTGTTGTTTTCCTACAGAGAAGTGCCCCAGGAATCCATAGGTTTTTCACCCTTTGAGTTGCTGTGTTGGCATGAAGTGAGGGGACCTCTTGATTTGATTTGTGATGAGTGGGAGGGTGTGTGAATCCCATAAGGAGTCTGTTGTGGCATATGTCCTAAAGCTCAGGACAAGGTTCAGGGAACTCATGGGCTTGGCCCAGGAAAACCTGGCAGATGCCCAACAGCAGAAAAAGGTCTGGTATGACAGGAATGCTCGAGCCAGAGAGTATACTGTGGGGCAGCAGGCTATGGTTCTCATTCCTGTCAGACACAACAAGCTGCAGGCAGCTTGGGAGGGACCCTTCAAAGTAGTAAGAAAGGTCAGTGCTGTTAACTACATGGCAGAATTGCTAGGCAGGAGCACAAACTGTACCATGTTAACACCATGAAACCTTACCATGATAGGGAGGTCCTGGTGCTAAGTATTTGCTGTAGGAGGCAGGAGGAGTCTGAGGGGGATCTATGGCTACAGCAAGCCAGCCAGCAAAATCCCAAATTACTGCGGTGGAGCCTAGGGTTGCAAGCATATGATATGATAGTGCAACACTGTAACAGGGTCAACAATGCAAAGGCAGCTGGGATCTCAAAACAGGGAATGGGGTAATGTATTCCCAGATAGGGTCATTCCTCTAAAGCAATGTTTCTCAAGGATTACTTGAAAAACTAGCTTGAGTCTTTGAAGGGGGGAAGAAGTGTGATGAAAGGAGATACTGCCAGCGCAGCTAGCTAGAATTTTGAAAATAATTATATGTCATTTGTGAATATCAAATTAATTTATACAAGATGCTTGTGTTACAAATGTATTAGAACTGTATGTCATCTGTATATAAAACTGCTCTGTACAGATATTTGTGCTAAAAAGGTATTTGTAAAGTGCTGTATTTAAAATGTATCCACAGTGTGCCCTACTGGAAGAGAACAGAAATTTACATGCACTATTGTAACTATTTAAATGTATATACTTTAACAGTGGAAACTGGAATACTAGATGTTGACCTCAGTCCAGCAAACTTTAGAAAAATATCTGAAATTAAATTACTTTATAGGCTAGGCCATAAAGATGTTTCAATGCAGCTAGAGACACAAAGTCTGTACCAGGAAGCTTTCTGTATGGTCTTTGGGGTGAACTAATTGCTACTTTGGAAGCATGAAGGAATGCAATTGTTTTATGACTTCCAGCACCTCTGAAAGATCTGAGCAAAAGCCCATGTATGAGTATTATTACAGGTAGATGCTAAATACTGCCAGCTTCAGCAATGGGGGTTTTGCCTGGGAACTAGAAGTCAGATGACCAGAAATGATGTCATTCTGCAAGCTATCCCAGCAGTAATATTTTAGATATTATTATGAGAAGTCTCTTAGTGGGACAGTGCATTCTGCAGTCTGTCTTTGACCTGACAATAACAATGAGAACCATTTACCACATCTGCCTTTTTCTAAGGAAGTTATTAGGGTATAGCAACTCTCTTAGATACAGTCAGGAATATAGTGAATGTACTTCTTTACTTTGGATGTTAAAAGCCTATATACAAACATTAACCATCATTTTGGCTTGGAGGCTTTAAGATTCTTTTTAGGCAATTCACCAGTGACGGAGTACATAGTAGAGTTGGTACATTTCTGTCTTACACATATTTTTTTTTATTTTAATGATATTCTTTACAGACAGAGGCAAGGAACAGCCATGGGGGCTCTTTTTGCTCCCATGTATGCCAATTTAAGTATGGGTTGCTTTGAGAGTGAATATCAGGTATTTTAGATATATCAGTGATTTGATTTCTATAGCTGAGGGCAGCATGGAATTAGTACCACAGTTTGTTAATATGCTACATAACAACAGGTTTGGGCTACAATTTGATGGTCTAAAATTAGGAACACATGTTTCTTTTTTGGATGCAGTCATCAGCATTCGATATGGTACTGAACTATTTGCATCTGTACATAGGAAGTTTCAGCAGGGTACACAGTTTGTCCACGGAGATAGTTGTTATCCTACACACACTATTGAACCACTCTCTTATGGTGAGATGCTTAGGATTTCCAGGCTATGTAATAATATCCAGGACTTTAAACAAGAACTGGGTGCAACTGTGGATATGTTTTGCAATGGAGGATATAGCAGAAGTTTACTTGAGACAAGTTGGAACAAATTGTGTAAGAATTTGACTAGGAAACATCAGTTCAATAATAGATCATATTTAGTCCCATATAGATCCAATAAAAGAGAATTTAAGGATCTTATATACTTTGTCACAACTTATGGGTGTTTTAGTTCGATAATTATAGAACAAATAAAATACGATTGGAAATACTTATGTTCATTAAAAAATGTTTCCACTTGGTTGGATGCTAGATTAGGTATTTCCTTTAGGAGGGGTAGAAATATTCACAATTTTCTTGTGAAAGGTAGATTTTGTGCTCCCCATATAAATATTTTACAGAATATACATCTTTCTGGGACCTTTTGTTGCAATAAATGTAAAGCCTGTAAATTTATAGTGAATAGTTTTCAAAGCATTAATAATATTCCCTTTCAAACATGCAATAATTTCTCTTGTGATATTGAGGGCGTAGTTTATGCCCTTTGATGCCTGTGTGGTTTGTTTTATATTAGGGAAACAAAGAGGGCATTTGAAGTAAGATTATTACAGCATGTAAGGGACATTTACAATAAAAAATTAGAGAGTTCTGTTGCGGTACATTTTCAACATTTTTATGATGGCAATAGTGAAGGGTTATAGGGCACCATTCTGGAAAAAATAAATGTGTCTGTATATGATGAATGTGGTCTTAAAAAACTTCTTTTGACTAAGAAAGCAGTTTACATTTTGAAAGTCAACATTCTGCACCCATTTGGGTTGAATGAGGAATTAAATTGGAGATTGTTTGTTTAATTACTTGATTATCTCATTGTTAATTGCATATAGTATTTAGGTTAGTAGTTTTAGGATGTTCTTCACTCCTTGAAGGCTTTTCAGCCGAGATGTCAGAGAGAATTTTCTGTGAAGATAATTTTGGTGCAATAAACTTCTTGGATCTATGGCTGGTCGTATTTTTATTCAGCTGCTTTTGTTTGGTGGTGTTCCAGAAATTCAGCGAAGCTTAGTTTAGATTTTGTTTTTCTTTATTTGTGTGCACTGTAATGTTATTTTAAATATTTCCTGGGATTTTGAATTCTGATGTCACTGTGAATATATATTTAGTATTGTCTTGTTCTTAATATATTTAAACCTTTCATTGTGGCTGATCTGTGGAGAGGTATTTAAGTTTTGAGAGTACTTGCATATTTATTTGTGTGGGCCACTCCTATTAGCCATGCACTTGGTTAAGCTAACATTTGTATTAGTATTAATATTACACAGTAAGATTGGACATCCTTTGTTAAGGGCCCTAAAGTAGTTGATAAGAAGTGACTGGTGGCAGTGGTAACTACCTTATAGTCTGGGCAGACTGGGGCATAGCTAGTAAACCTGTGTCAGCCTTTCCCAGGTATGTATATGTGTAAATCAAACCTCAATGATTGTGTGTATGTCAGCTACTTGGGCAGGGACATAAAGCACTGGTTGGAAAGAGAGGGTGCTGGAGGTCTTGGCTTGGTCACCAGCTAAGATCTCAACTCTATAACTTTGCCAGTGGGGAGTCTTATTGGGGATCTGGAGAAAGAGTGAGAAACCAGCCTCAGGCTGACTGTGGTCTCTGTGTGCTCTTAAGGGAAACTGCACTTGATGTAGAGAGATATATCTGTGTGTGTGTATCTGTTATCCTCCCAGTGAACATCCCCCCACAGGTGCCAGGTTTGAGGATTGAGGCTCCTTGATTACTGGTTGGCAGTGGTGGGGCGTCACAGATTGAAATGGAATAGAAGTAGAAAAGTAATAAATGAAGAGTAATACGAAGTTATAGAAGAGGGATTACATAACAAATGAAGAGTAATAAGAAGTTATAGAAGAGGGATTACAGAATAAATGAAGAGTAATAAGAAGTTATAGAAGAGGGATTACAGAATAAATGAAGAGTAATAAGAAGTTATAGAAGAGGGATTACCGAATAAATGAAGAGTAATAAGAAGTTATAGAAGAGGGATTACAGAATAAATGAAGAGTAATAAGAAGTTCTAGAAGAGGGATTACAGAATAAATGAAGAGTAATAAGAAGTTATCGAAGAGGGATTACAGAATAAATGAAGAGTAATAAGAAGTTATAGAACAGGGATTACGGAATAAATGAAGAGTAATAAGAAGTTATAGAAGAGGGATTACAGAATAAATGAAGAGTAATAAGAAGTTATAGAAGAGGGATTACAGCATAAATGAAGAGTAATAAGAAGTTATAGAAAAGGGATTACAGAATAAATGAAGAGTAATAAGAAGTTATAGAAGAGGGATTACAGAATAAATGAAGAGTAATAAGAAGTTATAGAAGAGGGATTACAGAGGGGCACAAGCTGGTAAAGTGACAGAGATGCACTGCAGACTTCAGCTATAAGGTGATAGTTACTGTGGAGGAAAAACATGAGAGGGGATGGAGGAAAAAAGAAAATGTGGAGTCAGCCCGTGACTAAAGACCATTTTCATAGTTTGTTTTTCCCTTTGGTGATTTCTCAGAGTAGTTTAAAATTGTTGTATATTGTTCAAGAGTCTGACAGGGTTAGAAAGATTACTACATATTTTAAAGATGCTAACCGAGAGATAAGTGTTTATGGATTTATGGGACTTAACTAGGTTAAGTCTTTTGGATCATAGATTTCTATTTGGCATATGCCATTGAATGATGTTGAACAAAGAGAGTATGTTGAAGGGCAGGTGTAAAATCTTATGTGCCATAATTAATTGGGAGAGAGACATCTGGTGAGGGAGCACAAGACATTTAATAGTGTCTAGCAATGTGCAGCGGTATACTCATCGCAAAACTAAGAAATGTTTATTTTGTACTATACTCATCCCAAAACTAGAAAAGGTTTACTTTTGCACTATGCTCATCCCAGTACCAGGAAATGTTTAATTTATCCAGTGCATGTTGCACTGTGGTAGCCATTACTGAAGAGCTCAGAAGGCAAGATACATTTTATTGTATGAAAAAAGCCATAGTAACTTTGTTTTTGTCTTTGTAGCATTGTGATAAGTGTGACAAATGCCCATGTGAAAAGGGAGACAAGAGCCCACACTGTGAAATATGCCAGGTAAAGAGCATGTCTTTGTTTACTTTGCAATGCATTGCTAGTTAAGATGCTGACTAGCTGCTGTGGTTAATCAGATCGTGTTTCATTTCTTTATGTATTTTTGAGCTGTGTATGCTTGTCTGAATGTAAGTAACATTTTACTTACAGAGCATACCTGTAAATTGCCTGATTTTGCCTTATATTTTCCCTGTCTCTTTCTCGTAAATCACCGCAGATTAAACTCAACCAATGATGCCAGATATTAGATATTTATACCTCTTATAACTCTTAAAATGCATGTCGATACAAACCTTTTTCATCTATTAACTAACCTTTTCATCTATTAACTTTTGATGGAAATTACACTAGTATTTAAAAATGGTTCTTGATTTTGGGCCTTGGTTCTCCAGCTACTTTCTGCTTTGTTCTGGGATCTTGAGCAAAGACATTGAAAGCGATGTAGAGGTTAGCAGATGCTCTTCAGTGCAAACACAGGGATTTGAGCTACAGCTCAGGTTATAGATGTGAGGGAAAATGGCAACTCTGAACTTTGAAAATAAGACACTTGAAATACAAACCATTTTCAGCTCTCTTCAAACATGTAACATTCTATGTTTTTATAGTTAAGAGAAACCTGCTTCCACAAGTCTTTGTGTACAGGAAAACCTGGTAACTTTGGTCTGGTTAAATTACTTATTTTGAGTCATGTCTATGCAAGCTGGAGTTCTGTGAATTAAAATGCCAGTTTGTAATATGCTGTTTGTTTCATGTGTGTTACCTTAACCACTAAATTAATGAGACTGGGTGGATTTTTAAACAACTTAATAAACATATACATTAGGTAAAGGAGGTATAATCCTGCAATATCTCAAGAATAAGACAGCAATGTCAGTAGTTTATGTGGTAAACAATATCACTTCAGTCTGCAATACCGCATAACAGGATGTCTGATTATTATTATTGTTGTTATTAAATTATTATTAAAATGTGTTCATTCATGGAAGCATTCATGAGGATTCACTTTATCTTCAGCCCAGGTTAGTATAAGCAAAGTCATTATTAAACAATGTCAAGTAGCTACAGTAGACAGGAAATATGAATGTACAGAATTAATTTCAAATATTTTAGAAATGTACATAAGTCAGATCATTTATGTGTAGTAAGCATAGATCCTCTTTATCCAATTCCTCAGCTCAGAAGGTATATCAGCATTTAGATGCAAGTAAGAAATGAACCACAAACCTAGTAAACTATTACTGAAACTTGGTATGGTAATGCTTTATAATGGGTGAACAGAGATCCTTAAATTAATTATCATTTTATTGTTGTGTATGGTCCAAGCCATAAATTGCAATAAAGATTATTCTCTCAATGAGACAGCCCATTTAGGAAGATGTAGCTAGTGCAAGTCTGTATCAATATTTTAGAAGGAACAGATGATGGGAATGTCAGGAATGTGAAAAATATGAACTAATTTCAAATTATCCAGTTAGTGTAAATCAAAATGTTAGCTGCTGGGAAATATGTGGAGATTGAAAGATATTGTCTCAGGTATAGATAAAGTAGAAATGAGACAAATACTTCATGACAGATGTCTTTAAGACATGTACTGATTTGCACCTGCGGAGAGCTAAAATGCACATCTGTCAGTTACTTGGTGAGGTATAGCTGATGCTTACTTGTGCTACCACCTATGTACAGGTATGCCATTTGCACTAAGCACTACTACCACACCTTGTATTTGTGAGATTGTGTTACAAGGACTGAGACACAGATGACCTAATATATGAATATATGAATTCACATTCCATTTACAACAGGTGAGTCATAGCACCATCTCTAAACAAACTTAAGTATATATTTAAATCTTTTGCCACATACCTGAGAGTCACCAGGCCACCACAGGTAACCATAACCAAAATAAAGTTTGTCTACTTACAGAGACGAAGGATGAAGACTAGTAGGGAGGCATCTAATGGGTAAAGTAAGTGAACCTGAAAGATGGGTTATCTGTATGTGTCATGCTCCACCTTTGCAGGAGCACTACCTAAGGCATGTACAAAGTTCTTTCTGTTTGGTTTCAAGCAGTTTCATGAGCAGCAATGAAAGAGAACGGAAATGTATGGGTCATTTACAGCAGGATGGAGTTTCTCTGGTATTAGACATTAAATTCTTAAATGAACAATTTCTGAAGCATCATCTTTAAATTAATTATATTGCAAAATGTATCTTGTATTTATGTATACATTTAACATATCTACTTCACTAAGGGGTATAGCTAAGTTTTTTGCAGCTGTACACCAGCTTCCAGATTGTTTGCATATTCATGCCCTGAATTAGCCAGAAATATTGGATTTGTACACCAGACGCACATGATGGTATCTTATGCCAAAGTAAAACTGCCCTTCTTATAGCAAGTTATCCTAAATGTGTGCCACACACACACACACACACACACACACACACACACACACACACACACACACACACACACACACACACACACACACTAAAATTAAAATTAACACATTACAAACCTTAACGAGGCATCTAGTAATGTAACATACATACATTGCTCTGAACAAAGTCTATTCTTTGCCATCTCCCTTACACCCTTTTTAATTTCCTTGAATGTAAGAAGCTGTTGCATTTGACTCTGTCATACTGGGCAACATTTTGCCTTCTTATTTCTTTACACCATTGTTTAATGGTGCATGCATTGCTAAACCCAGGTCTTGGCTCAGCATGTTTTCAGAGTGAAACTTTTCATCAGGTATTCTTTATTCTTTATTTCTTCTCATTTTGGATTTCATGCATTTTTTACTGCTTGCAATGATGATTATAAGATAGTTGTGTGTTTAACTAACTAGCCATTTTATACTCTAGGATCTGCAATCCCAAAGACTTTGGTACAGTTTAATCATAGTGAAGGACGTACTCACCTCACAGAGGAATTATAGTTACAGTAGAGGATTGTATATAACTATGATATCAAGTAGATACTATAAGTAATCCTAATACAGAAGCTTCTGCATGATTCACTTTTTGATTATTATTTTTTTAATTTTATTAATGTGTTAACTAGGTATACCTACTAGGTCCAACTGCCTCATTTCATGTGCAGCCAAGAAGCACTGACCGGTTAATTGACTTGCTCACAGATACATAGTAGGCAAATGGAGAATGAGCAATTCAAACCCTGGACTACAGGATGAAGCTCATTAGCAGTTTTCAGCCATGATCTTCTGAGCTAAACTGTCAGACTAACATACAGCTGTGGATGTTGTAACAGCAGTTTCAGAAGTAGCCACTGCAGTGCACCAAACACAGGAATTTAGTGAGCAGCCAAGTTCTAGTAGCCTGGTTACCCATGTACATGCCATGGGCTAAGTACCTTCTAATAGATTTTTCATCAGCTTATGTGAGACTGCAAAAAATAATTTGGTCATACAGGAGAACTAGGTATAACTAGAATGACTCAGTTTTGTTATAATCTTAATGACAGGTGTTTTTACAGAAGAGAGAGTGTATAAAAAGCCTTCTTTAAAGTAATGGCTTGTGCTGCTTGAATCAAGCTAGTCGCTTGTTGTTGTTTTCTGAAATAATGTGCATTACTGATAACACTCCCTTTTCCAACTATCCAGTAGTTCTTAAGCTTATACATTCAACAAAAAGCTACAATTTCGAAGGCATCACAAATAGTGCATGTCTCTGTTGTGAAATGTAGTGATATTTGTATCTTAGAATTCTGAATGATGTAATTCTTAGGCTGGTTATCTAAATTAATGACCTCTGAGTTGCAGCATTTATGAGTTAAGAATAATCTGACAGGGGATCTGGGGCAGAGTTTGCTGCATGAGGCATAGACAGCAACCCCCCCCCCCACACACACACATACATACACACAATGACCATTAGCATTATGGTCATAAAATTCTGCAATTTGGAGTTTAGAGATTTGAATTTGCATACTATATCTTTCATTGTATCATCACTCTATAAAGTAACTTCTTTTTCATTTACTTCTTGGAACCTCTCCTGCCCAAATTTAGACTGTATTACTTTGTTAAATGATTGGCATGAGTAAAATAAAGTCCTCCGTGATAGTCAAGCCCTTTATTCATTGATTTCAGCCATATCTTGACCTTCCCTATATGATTCAGTGAATAATATTTAGTGTTTTAATTGTCCCTTGTTTGTCCACCAACATAAGGAAACATCAGCTGTACCCGTTTTTGCTAGACTGCTTTCAACTACAATATTCATGTATTCCTGCTTTGCTAAATTTTAAATCTCTATATGCAAGTAAAATTACATTGTATCTATGTACCACTGCTTTGTTAAACCTTGATTATTTGTTGTTATGTAACTTATGTCACTTTCTTTGTACCATATCTATGTAACTTTTTTATATTGTTATTGTGGAACTTTTTTCCCTAGGCCTCCACTAAAAACAGTATCTGCCCACTTGAATTTTTCTGGTAAACAAATGTCAAATAAATAAATAAAATAAAACATACTAACATAGTCCTTAAAATGGAAACTGGTACCATAAAGAGTAGCTCAGGCCTCAAAAATGGCATGTGTATCAAAATAATTTTTTTCTCTTTTATAGACAATCATAGCTAGTATTTCATATCATTAGCGTTGTTGCCTCACAGTAAGACGCTGTCCGGTTCGATTCTCAGCTAGAACGTCTTCTGTGTGGAGACATGCGTGAATGGGCATGTCTTCGTTGAAGGTTGTGCGGCAGGGTTGGTAACTCGGCACATAAAAATCAACTACAATCATTAGCGGACCGGAGTTCCACTGTGACGACCCCTAACCAGGAAAAGCCGAAAGACACAACAACATTTAGGTTCCCTGTTGAAATGTCAGTACTCACAATACCTAGTCTGGATACACTAAAAAAGCCATACAATACAGGAGAAGGCGAATCTCAAACATTACTCTTGTCCTTTAAACTAGTTTTTTGCAGGGCACAAGCCCCCCTGAAATTATATATATCAAATGTGAAATCTCCATCCCTCAGAGAAAAGGCAATATTGCCAGGAATGGAAGTCTTATACTTAGTACGAGTAATTCCAGATTTTTGTTCAGTTGGTCTTCACAGTCCCGACATTTCAAACAATTATTCACTATCTGCTAAGCAACCTTCCTACAACATGAAGAATCTGAATTGCTTGCGACTATAAAATAGTCGTCTTTACCCACCCTCTCTGAGTATAAAACAATCTTCTCCCACCCTCTCCAAGTATAAAATAATCTTTTCCCACCTCTCTGAGTATAAAACAATCTTCTCCCACCCTTTCTAACTATAAAACAATCATCTTCTGACACTATCTCAGACTATAAAACAATCATCTTCTCCCACCTCTCCAACAGTTTGTAGCATTTAACAAAGGTTATGCTTTTTTATAAAAATAACAATACATTTTAGAAGCAACCTTCTTCCATGTACCTGACAAGCTTTCAAGCATTTCAGAGCCTTCTGGACTACTGCATTTTATGCCATCCCTGACATCCTCTACAGAAGACCTGGCCAGCATTGGTCATGGCATGTGTTGCAAACAGGCTATCTGTTACAGTATCCTCTGCAGAATAGCAGACTGGTATTACTCAAGGGACAAGTGGAAGACAGGTTGGTCCATGCAGACCATGTGGTATTTCACAGATAGGTGAGCCACAATAGTTACTTTATCTTTTGCAAAAATAATGATTCATGCCAGCAACAGTGTCCTTCACAGATAAAAATATTTATAGTTTTCATGGGAAAGTCTGCAGACAAGGCAGTCCATACCATCCACAGAGTCAACTGCTGGTACTCTTAATTTATTTTTCTACTTGTCCTCTGTTTAGCCTGTCATGAATGCAAACAAACATCTGTTTCAGTAATTAATTGATGTCCCACTGTGAAAATCAGCACAAACAAAGACTTCTCATTGCATATGTACCTACTGTTCAGCACTGTCTTGTCATGTCTTATACTAACCTTTTAGATGTTCTTTGTGTTTCACTGTTGCAGTCATCACATTTGGGTTATCCTGCCAGGGTAGCCCTCGGCTGGCCCAAATACCAGAGACTTAGTATTTCTGCGGCAGTTGCTGTCACTTCAGGACTGACGTCAGGTCATCAGTAGTATAAAGTAAGGCAGCCGACGTCATTACATCAGTCTTTCTTGCCGTGGAGCCCGAAGCAGAAGCAGTTCGCACGAGTGCCGGTTGGCCACTACCTGAGTTTTCGTCTACTGAAATGAAGTTGAAGTCTTCTAAAGCTAAGTACTCCATTGGGGATCCTTTTTTCTTGCACTAACCGATGTCAGAAAAAGTTAATAATTGTCTCACCTGCGGAAAGCAAATACCACACCGAGACTTCCATTCTTACTGCGTCACTTGTTTAGGCCCAGACCACGACGTCCCCCATTGTCACTTATGTGCTTTGTTCAATGCCAGAATTATCCATCATCAGACCCTTAATGCAGCCAGATATTTTCGCTTACAGTCATCGAATTCCGATATGGCTTCGGTAAGCCATCCAACAGCAGATCTTCCGAAAAAATGTAAAGATAAAGACAGAAACAGACAACACAGGTCCAAACCTTCTGATGATGCTTCCGTCACTTCTCCAGTTCTCAGTGAGGCGCTTTCGCAGCCACTGATGTCCACTTCTGTGGACTCCCAGGACGTTACCGAGACCCTTTTGGAGTCTGGTATGCTGCAAAACTCTTCTTCGACTAAGGATCCTGTGTTCATCTCTACCTTGGATGGGTCTGGAGCTGCTGAGCAGGCACTGGCTTCCAAAGAATTCCTTTGCACTACCGATTCTTGACACAAACCAATGTCTTCTTTCGCAACTACAGTTCTTTCAAAAACGACTGAGTTTCTAAGTCCCAGGATATGAACTACACCCAAAAACCTGATGACTCACTCTCAGGTGCCTGCTTCCTTGCTTCAGCCTCAAATGCTTAAAATAGCAGAAGACCGTATCATGCTGATCAGGGGAAGCCAAGCTACCCCCTCCAAAAGGAAAAGAGATCTGTCCCCTGCAGTTTTGTCTGAACAAGAGTCAGATGAATCTGATGCATCTAAATATGAAGACATGCAACCCCTCACTATGTATGAGGATTCTGATGCAGAGGATTCCATTCCTTCAGCCTTGCCCCCAGAGGATTTTTCCTTTGGGGAAACCCTGCATACCTTAAGGGAGCATTTCCAATGGGAGAGTCAAGACTACCCTTAGTCTAAAAAGGGACTCGGGAATTCCTAGCTCTTTCACAGCACAGACCCTTGGCCATCCCCCCAGTCCTGGATGTTGTGGAGGATGTTTTTCTGGACTCCAGCTTGACTCCTGACACCCTCCCTCCTGCACCCAGAAAATCAGACAGGTACTATAGAGTCCCTGACTTACACAAATTCCTTTTTAAAAATCCTACTGCTGACCCTGAGGTAATTTCTCAAGGGCCTAAAGGCATTAAAGCAATCTCTGCTAAGAATCCCACCCTCTCAGACAGGGATTCCCGAGCACTAGACAGATGGGGTAAAAAAGTATACACCTCAGCTACTCTTGCTATCAGGGCATTAAATTGTCAGTTCCATGTGCTGAAATTTCAGCAACATACCCTGGAACTCCTTAAACAAAATATGTTTTCCTTTCCTGCTTGGGCAGAATCTAAAGAACTGCAAGAGTTAATGCATTCTGCAAGTCAAGTAACTAAATACACCTTGCACTGTGGTTTTGACACCCTAGAAGCTTCTTTCAGGGCAGCAGTCACTGGATCTGTCATTAGAAGGCATACATGGCTTAAGGAACTGCCAGCCCATGTCAAATCTAAATTGTTGGATGCTCCCTTGCACAAAGTTAACTTATTTGGCACTAAGGCAGAAGAGGTCTTAAAAAAGATGGAAGAAAAATCAAAATCTATGCAAACAGTTAAGGATTTCTTGCAGGTCCAGCCACCTAGATTCAGCAGGCATTGTCCCACCAAACACTGGTCCTTTCCTGCTTCCAGTAAACCAGCCCAGCCTAGGCCTCGGGGAACCAGACCCCCCCCCACCCCAGACAGCAGCCACAGGGAATGCAGAGATCTAAGCAGTGGACTACTTCCACTTCAAAACCAGAGAGTTCTAAGCCACCCCCTTATGGTAAGAACGCACAATGACTCACCTCCCCCACCCCCACCCCCTCCCTCTGCCCACCTTTACTTACCCCTAGGAGGAAAACTCTCCTTTCACGCAAGCACCTGGGCCACCATTACCAATGATCACTGGGTTCTGAACATAGTGTCTCAGGGATATAAAGTTTCCTTCCACAGCCTTCCAACCCAAAAAGGGTTCCCAGATCTACCACCAAACCAGTGGGCAGAGTCTCAAAAGCAAATCTTTTCCCTGCTCTCTATGAGGGCAGTAGAGCATGTTCCTGCAGAACAGATAGGTCAAGGTTTCTACTACAGACTTTTTCTGGTGCAAAGAAAAGAGGGGAACTGGCACTCCATCCTCGATGAATCCATTCTAAACACCTTCCTGGTGATCCCAAAATTCAAAATGCTCACCCTCCAGCAGCTGCTACCCATGTTCTCCAAGGATGCTTGGCTAGCCACCCTAGATCTAAAAGAGGCCTACCTCCACATTCCTATCTGGGAATCATGCAGGAAATATCTCTGTTTCAGGGCAGGATCTCGACACATTCTGTTCTCTGCACTTCCCTTTGGCTTATCTACTGCTCCTGGAGTTTTCACAAAATGTCTGGCTCCGGCCATTGCCTTTTGCAGACAAAGAAATATTCAAATTTACCTATAAGATGACTACTTTATTCAGGCAAACAGCCAGGAAAAGCTTTTCAAGCTCCTGGCCTTTGTAAAGACCCTACTAACCTCCCTAGGGTACACAGTCAATTAAAAGAAATCCAAACAGGTGCCCACCCAAAGGATTATCTTCCTGGGAGCAAGCCAGGACACAGCATCCCAGATGGTATACCTTACACCAGAGAAACAAATTTTCCTGACAGTCTTCTTCTCTCAACTAGCCACCAGGCCCCAGCTATCTGCAAGGAAGATCCAGCAAGCTCTGGAGTTCATGGCATCTTGGATATTACTCATGCCATATGCCAGACTGCATATGAGGAAAATGGTATCTAAAAAGCCTTTGGTGTCAACACACTCAAGACTTGGAAACTTTTCTACCTATAATTCATTGCCTCAGAAAAGATTTTATTTGGTGGGCAACAGCATGCTCCCACAACAAGGGACTGCCTTTCTCACCACCCCCCGCCTGCCAGACCCTCACCACAGATGCATCAAACTATGCTTGGGGTGCACACCTGGACAGCAGGTGCATACAGGGCCAATGGGGCCTGCAGCAAATCCCTTTGCACATCAATCAAAAAGAGATGATAGCTGTGCAGTACGCCTTGATAGTTTTCAAGCCCCTTCTCTCTTCAGGGGCTCTCCTGATCAAAACAGACAACACCACTGTGATGTGTTATATCAACAAGCAGGAAGGGACTCACTCCTACCCTCTATGCAGACTGGCCATGACCCTTTCACACACAGCCTCTGCTATGCAACTACACCTGTTAGCACAATTCCTACCAGGCTCTCTCAACTCTCTGGCAGACCAATTAAGCAGAAATCTTCTGGACACACATGAGTGGCAGCTCAACAGAAGAACCTTCACCCTAATAACTCAGAAATGGGGCACCCCAAAGGTCGACCTCTTTGCCTCCCACACCAACCATCAGCACAACAAATTATGCACCAGGAAGCATCACTGCATGGCTTGGAAAGTGGATGCCCTGTCCTTCCTCTGGGTCACTCTATCGGTCTATGCCTTTCCTCCACTACCTCTCATCCCCACTGCTCAAAATAAAGGAGGAAAAACCAAGGACCATTTTTATAGCTCCAAACTTGCCCAGGTAGCACTGGTACCCCTTGCTGCGCGGCCTGTCCCCACTGCCCCCATGGCATCTTCCACAGATTCCATACCTCCTGACCCAGAGGGTAGGGGAATTCATGCATCCCCAACTGCAGGCACTCAGTTTGGCAGCTTGGCTTATTCCCTAACCCTGAACCAATCTGCCAATCTCAGTAGACAGGTTCTAGATATTATCCATGAGGCCAGACGCCCTAGCACCAGAAGGTCTTATGCTGACAAATGGAAAAAGTTCTGCACCTGAATCCAGGCTAAGGGAGCCAATAGGGCACAGCCCTCCTTCCCTCTCATCCTGGATTACTTAGCTGACCTACTACACAGTGGCTTCTCTTTCTCTTCTATAAAAATTCATGCTCTGCTATTTCTGCTCATTTTCCCACTGAGCAGCCCCTTTTCTCATACCCCTTTGATCAAACAGTTCCTAAGAGGGGCTAGCAAATTGAGGCCACCCAGAAGGGCACCAACACCAGCTTGGGACCTTAACTTTGTACTGGAAAAGCTCACCCTGCCCCCTTTTGAACCAGCTTCTTCTGCAGAGCTAAAATTTCTCTCCTGGAAGACAGCATTCCTTCTGACCATCACTTCAGCCAGAAGAGTCTCTGAGCTGCAAGTGCTCATGGCTGTGGAACCCTTCATCATCTTCCATGCTGACAGGATATCCCTCAGAACTAACCCATCCTTCCTGCCCAAGGTGGTGTCCAGTATGGCTCTCAACCAATCTATTAATTTGCCCACATTTTTTCCTAATCCCCAGAACAAGGGGGAAAGGAAATCTGCACTCTCTAGATGTGCGCAGAGAGATCAGATTCTATCTAGACAGGACTAAATCCTTCAGAAAGTCTGATCAATTGCTGGTTAGCTTTGCGACAGGGGCAGAAGGCAAAGCCATCTCCAAACAAACCATCTCCAAATGGCTAGCACACTGCATCCATTTCTGCTACAAACAACATGGAAAGCCTCCCCCCAAAGGGGTCAGGGCACACTCCACCAGAGCAGCTTTCACCTCTGCAGCTTTCCTCAGAGAAGTCACCACCTGTAACATCCTTGAGGCTGCCTCCTGGACATCTGCTTACACTTTTACTAAGCATTACCACCTGCTTCTCTTCTCCAAATCTAGGGCAGGGTTTGCCTCTGCAGTCTTGCAGGGCATCCTAGCCAGATCCTAGTTTCCTTGACTGCCTCCACCCATTTCCTCAGCTTTGGGAATTAAGCCAAATGTGATGACTGCAACAGTGAAACATGAAGAACATAGTACAGTTGTGTACACTTAACATAAATGTAGCTGTTTGAGTGTATTCACTGTTGCAGTCCTGGTTTCCCTTCCTCCATCCCCCTTTTCTCTCTTTCTCCTTTTGTTACTTTTCTTCCTTGTTGTTCTCCTTTCCTTACAAGGGACATATTGGTATTTATTTTCCACTGCTGGGGTTCTTCCACCAGAACCTGGTTCCTACTTGGGGGCTCCTGACAGGTTAGGGCAAGAAAAACTGATGTAATGGCGTCGGCTGCCTTACTTTATACTACTGATGACCTGACGTTAGTCCTGAAGCGACAGCAACAAATGCAGAAATACTAAGTCTCTGGTATTCGGGCCGGCCGAGGGCTACCCTGGCAGGGATAACCTAAATATGATGACTGCAACAGTGAATACACTCTAACATCTACATTTATGGTAAGTGTACACAACTGTACTTTTCTGTTCAGGATTTAGGATTTGTAATCATGGAGTCAGTTTTACTTCTATAATGAAGTAGGTCATGAATAGGCACACACTTTGTGTAGTGGAATTATGATATATAAACTAGATTCATAGAGTTTCCTTGCTCATTAAAATAATAACATGAAACAAACACTATTTTATACTTAGACTTAGTGTTGAAAATAAACCCCTTGGCAAAAATGATACTTTTGTAAAGTAAGGTACATTTAATTAATTAATTAATTAATTAATTAATTAATTAATTATAGAATTATGTCACTTTAAGGTATAGCTCTCAACTGACTAGATTTTTACAGAAAGTCCAGATTTTGCCCCACGTTTCTGGTCTGTTCCTCATAAAACGTGTGGATTTTGACAAATCATTGAGAACTGAATTTACTAAATAATGAAAGAGATTTAAATTTTAGACTTCATATCATTCAAAAAAATGTATGATAACACAAAACCTTTTATTCTAGCAACATTCAAAGTTTATACAAGCAGTATTTAAAATGCATCCCTATTTTTTGGATCTTTGCCCCCTCATTATTTTTAGCTTTGTCCAGATTTCCTGTGCTAAGATGTTGAGAGGTATGCTTTAAAGACATGCATACTGAATTACCAGCTAACATGCTATGGATGTACCAAAGTTATTTAGCATTATGATAGCACAATGCAGTCTCTAGCAATTGTTTTCAAGCATTCATTGCTAAAGTTTTAAACCAGTCTTACAATGTAACATTTAAACATGGAGAAAAGGTCCACAAGCTGAAATTATATCAAAGTGTAACCCGTGATTTTATTTTCTTATCTCACAGGACTGCCAGTATTGTTATATATGCCCAGTGTGTGAAACAGTCTGCAAACCAGGTAAGGAGCTGCTTTTCCTAGTTCTAACATTTCCTGACAATTTTTAGGAGCCTCTTATATTTTGAAGGGACTGTTTTTGAGTAGGTTCCTGTAATATTAAATCATCAAAAAAGTATCATCCTTTTAATTTGTATTTCTAGTGTATGCAAAATCCTTTAGATAGTTAGTAAACATGTTTTGTACTGTGTAACTGTAGTTTCCTAATTATATGCTTAATCCCATGACTGATTCTTTCTGTGCAATTTAATGTATAGTACTTCTGTCCTTTTCATTGCTTAGTCATCACATTGAATGAACTGTTAATCCTGATGCCATACTGATAAAATGAAGAGGTGACAAGATACTTCAAATATACAGGAGTCTAATATTTGATCAATGTTTTATTATATCAAATTGTGAAAAGCAGGTAGAGCAGATTGAATACTTTTGAGCAAGATCGCAGTACAGCGAGGTCTGGGATATTTGCCATTTTCCCACTGTAGTGCAATTTCAGAGCTGATATATAAAATTAGCAGGGGGTGTGAGATTGCAGGGATCTTGCCCTCCCCCTGCAAAAAATATGTGTGCGTGTCTGTGTGTGTGTGTGTGTGTGTGTGTGTGTGTGTGTGTGTATATATATATATATATATATATATATATATATATATATATATATGGGTCTACTTTAATTTACCGAAATCGCAGTTGACTGACATGCGGAAGAGGGAGACCAAATGAACGTCAGGTAAGTTTACCCACAAGGTGATGTGCGAATCGCAGTTGACCGACGCCGGAAGAGGGAGAAAATGACCGACAGGTAAGTTTACGAAAGGTGATGTGCCGACAGGATAGAGCGACTAGGGTAGCGTGTGGCTCTCGTAAGTGTGCGATCGTGACGGAGTTAGGAGCGGTAAGGTAAGTGTCGTTGTTGTGGGATTTTGGCTTAGGGTGTGGGATAGGTGAGTGTGTGGTAGTGTCGAGGTAGGGAGGTAGGGTTGTAAGGTAAGTGTGTGATAGTGACGGAGTTTAGTTTAGGTGGGTTAAGTGAGTTAGGGTTAGTGCAGGTAGGGTAAGTGTGCGATAGTGTCACCTTAGGGTTAGGGTGGGTTAAGTGAGTTAGGGTTAGGGTGCAGGTAGGGTAAGTGTGCGATAGTGTCGGACCTTAGGGTTAGTGGTAAGTGAGATAGGGTTAGGGTGCAGGTAGGGTGAGTGTGCGTAGTGTCGGACCTTAGGGTTAGGGTTTGGGTTAGGACTAGTGGATATGTGATGTAGTGTAATGTGTTGTTTACGTTTAGTGTGTCGGTGTAATGGTGTTCGTGTTTTGCGTTCGGTATTGTGTGTTGTCGGTTATCTGGTGTCGGTGGTTTGTGTGTCGGGAACTGCCGTGTCGGTGTTATAAAGTAGACCCATATATATATATATATATATATATATATATATATATATATATATATATATACATATCATTTATTTATTTATATTTCATTTCAAAATTGTTAACAGGTCAATGATTTGTGTTTCGGAATTATGACATGTTGATGATATATCATAATTCCATATATTTGTGTGGGTGTGTGTGTATGTGTGTGTGTGTGTGTGTGTGTGTGTGTGTGTGTGTGTGTGCATGTGTGTGTGTGTGTGTGTGTGTGTGTGTATATATATATATATATATGTATATATGTATGAAAAGACCAAACAGGAGTTCCAGCCACGATGATCAGTGAGGAAACAGTGATGAATTCCAAAGTAAAACCAAAAAACTTTTATTTCACAAAAGGAAGGATAAGCGCTTTCGCGTGGGACACTCCACGCTTCTTCAGACAACATTATGCAGCACATAACTTCCTTAAATATAAAAAAAGGCGGGAAAAGGCTTTTAAATTACAATTAATTATGCAATTAAATAATTAAGCCAGAATCTATTATTAAAGGCACAATGTAAAATTCACTAAAAAATGCTGCAGCATCAACAATATATTCTTCCAATGTACTGCTTAGTATAATCAACTATCTAAAGAATATATACATTATAATAACATAAATACCTTACTAAATCAGCTAAATCTCACGTAAATAATCTTGCCATAGAATTAATAGCATTGATATTATTTGAGTAATATCTAAGCTTTCATATTATGATTAACAGCATTTATAAAATATGATGGCTATAGCAACATTTTTATGTTGTGTTATAATAAATAGATAAATAGATACTAAGCATCCTAATATATTAATAAAAATTTTTTTCAATAAATAAATGTTGCAAGACTCTAACTGGGGCTAAACTATAAATGGAAAGTACATACATTTACATGAAAGCTATGCGTACATGCAAAAAGACATGTTAATATAAAAATAAAAATAAAAATTCTATTTCATAAGTAGTGGTTTTATAGATACAAAATAGTTCAGTCCTGGAAATATATGTGCACTGAACTTAAAAATCCATTTTAATTCTGCAACTGCTAATTCATTATCCAAATCACCTCCTCTTATGTTGTCCTTTAATATCTGTAAGACTCTAAAGCGAAAACTATGTGAGGGATGTTCCAACACATGATTTGCTAGTGCATTAGTTTCTATACCCCTGCGCATATCATAGATATGATTATATATCCAGTCCTGTAGCCTTCTCTTGGTTAAACCCACATAGAAGGCTTCACAGGACAAACAATCAGCGAGATATATTAAATTACGTGTATTGCAGGTAGCATGAAACATGGGGGTAAAAAGCAATGTGCTGGTAGGATGTTTATATATCTGATCTTTAGTGATGTACTGACATCTATTGCATTGATTGCAGGCAAATGTGCCAAGGGGCATGGCTACGCCAGTGTCCAAAGTGCTTACAACATGATGGTCTTTACAAAGAATTTGTTTCAAGTTTTTACAATTATTAAACAAAAAGACAGGTTTGTGGCCAACTAGTGATCTGGTTTGTGGGTCTATAGTCAATACATTCCAATTCTTATGTATCACAAGTTTTATATCATTGATGTCACTAGTATACTTGGTGGTATACTTAACATACTTTTCATTAACATATGGTCCATTTCTAATACTAAATTTGTTGGGACCTTTATATATGTTAGTCACTCTATCAGTCACATCAACTGACGGAGTCAAATGACCCAGTACTTCTTCTCTAACACATCTCACCATATTCGATTCATAGCCCCTATCTATGAATAGACACTCCATATACACTCCATATATATATGTATATACACACACACACACACACACACACACACACACACACACACACACACACACACACACACACACACACACACACACACACACACACACACACACACACACACACCCACACACATGCGCACACACAATATGAAATTAAAAAATAAACATGAGGGCATAAATGGTCCTGTGTTATCAGCTTACTATCTAAAGTTGCAGCTTAGAATACTATTCTAAATATTATCACAACTTGGCCCACATGTTGATATAATACCTCTCAGTGTTTCAAGTCCAGTGAGAAAGCATTATCAGGAAAAGTTCCCATGGAGGCTGGAACTAAGTACTTGCAATGCTTTAGAATAAATAAATTAAGACCTTCAGGATGGCTGCTCAGGGCATTTCCAGTTAGAGACAATGAAAGCTCAGATCATGGTTCTACTTGAACCATCTAGTTCCTGGTCATGGAGTTCAGATGAGACACATCAGGATGAGCTAGGGTAAGGCATATAAAAGTACTAGACATAAAGGGCAATTAAAAAATGCTTATGAGCATGGCTAACCCTTGTTCTCGAATATATGGCACAATAAACCAGTCCCAAAATGTGAGTTTAACATCTGCCATTCCAGCCTGACAGCTGCTGCAAGTTGCCCGATTCCTACAAAGTAGAAGGAAAGAGTAAGCAGGCATCCATTAGCTTTAGTAAATAAACAGGAGCAGCACCTGTTCAGGAAGGGACTCTCAGTTTAACTCTCATGTAGGCTGCGGTGAATGCATTAACATTCTGCTCTGTCCATCAGAGACATGGGGGTCAGACCCAGGTAGAATTTCTGATTTCTCATCCATTGATCATGATTTCTCTTAAACAGGGTTAGTATGGACTCTGCTTCACATGGATGGGGAGTGTGTAACCTTGACCAATGGATGGGAAATTGGAAATTCACTGTGGGTCTGGTTCCCATGTCTCTGATAGAAGCAGACAGTAATTCCCAAACTAACATGCCCCCTACATTTTATATATATATATATATATATATATATATATATATATATATATATATATATATATATATATATGGTCACTACTGGGTTGGTTGCATGTGGTCTTTAGCCTAGCATGTAACTATGAACCTATAAACAGGACCAAAAATAGTCATGTGAATAGATGTGACATACTTACTAATAAAAGTACCATAGCTATATAAAACTTTAACAGGACAGTTTATTACACAGGTGGATGGTAATACAGGAGATGGGCCAGGTAGAAGAATATCCTTTAATGGGGATCAAAGGATAACATATATCCAGTTATCTCCAAAAGACAGTAGAAAGAAGGGCATGTATCTTATTCTCCCAGGTAGGAAAAGGAGGTGAAAAGGACGTAAACTGTTTACTGTTTGCAGCAGATTGCAAAGTTTGTGCATACCTAAGCTTCCCCTATCAGCTTCCCTGAACAGCAGATGGTTTCAGACTGGTATTTCTGAGTACACACACTGGGTAGTGCTATGCCTTTCTTCAAGTTTACCTGAGATTTATGAGTGCAAGAGTTTAAATGTTGTATGTGAAGTGAAGAGTGGTGATATGCAAATGGCCACACATGAAGGCCTGGTAAGTATTTCATAGGTACATAGGTGGGTATTAGGCTAGCTGCCCTTGTGGGTCATTTTAATCCTAACCAATATGTCTTTTGGTGCTTGAATTAACTTTTCCCAGATGTGTGTAGAGTGGCCTTACCCATCCCCATGTTCAATAGTTATATATTACTCCTAGTGCCCCAAATGAACCAGAAACCATATTGTTTATGGGAAAGGAGGTTGTTGACAGTGAAGTTTTGGGTGAGTAGAATATAGATAACTTTTCAATCAGTTTGTCTTGAGTGAGGAGGATAGACCTTGCCTGTTTTGGGACATTTTGGTGGGGTTAGATTGCTTTAGGTTTGGGCTGATAATGGCTATTTTTTCATTTATTTGGCATGATATTTTGTCTTAGGTTGAGACCTGACGATGTGTTGTTGGGGAGGGGATTCCCTGAAGTGGTATATGAAGCAGACATAGAGGCTATCTGTAACTGGTGGACTGTCAGAATTTATATCTGCTGCAGAAGTAAAACTGAGAAATGTAGAGAAGTGCTTCTGGTGGGGTGGGGGTCAATGTGAGCATCTGAGAGTAGGGGTAGGTTTTAAAATTCAGAAAGGAAGTCAGACGGAGAGAATGTATCTGCTGCTGTTGGTGGGTTGTCTCACCTATCCCCTCTTATGAGTCAATTCATGTATTTCCAGAACTGTTTCCATGATTTGGTTAAAGAGTTTTAAAATATTTCCATATGTTGTTTTTTGTTATCTTATTGCTTGTTTTGAGAGGTTTTTGAGTTGCATATATTGCTGTTTATTGCTAGGGTTGTAGCTGTTTTTCACACTCACCATGTGCTATCTCTAAGTTTTACAAGGGATTTTAATTCAGGACTTAACCAGTTATTTCATTTTAGTTTGTAGAATCAAGAAATTATAGAGAAGAGTGTGTCCTACCGGGATCTAAGTGTAATGGTTAGAGCTTCTGTGACAAGGTCAGGGCTGCTTAGGTTTATATGAAAGACCGGGTTGTGTTGAGCTTTGAGTTAGTTTTAGACATGAAGGAGATTAAATGGGGGGAGAGGGGTTGTTGTGGGTATGTACTGTGAAGCTTATTGTGCAATAGTCCCTAACAGAAACAGGGTAGATGATAATGTCAAAGAATAAACAGGGGTTTTAGTGATTATTAGAGCTAGCAGAGAATGAGTATTAGGGCCAAGTTTAGGTAATGTAGGCTCTTGTTGCAGTTTTATTTTATTTATTTATTTTACATTTGTTGACTGGGCTAGTCTAGCTGGATACATGTCCATTTTCAGTAGAGGCCCAGGGAGTTAAGCTCCAAAAATAGTAAAAATTTACAAAATACAATACTTAAAACATGAGTAAGTTCATAGGGAGATAGGCTCCAAACACAGTAAAATTACTAGATAAAACAGTTAAAAATGAACTAAAGTTCAGCTGCATAAGAGAAATAATACAAAATAAAAATTGTGTCTAAGAAGAAGAATGGTAGCATAGAGCCTTTGCATAGGTTTAAGTTACAATGAAGTACAGGTACACTTAAGGTTCTAGTGTTGTCATGTGTAAGTCAAAGAGGGAGAAAAGTGAGAAAGATAGTAAAAGAAATACACAAGGGCTAGAATAAAGTTAGGTTCTGTAGATTAATGCTGCAGAGGGGACAAGGTCAAGAAGGAAGGAGTGTAGCAAGAACAGAAAATAAGGGGAAAAGTAAGGTTCAGTCAGGTTTTTAAGTTAAATTATTATTATTATTCAGAGGGTCGGCCAAAATAATCTAGATGAAACAAAAGAATGAGAAGTGAAAAGAATATGTGTGCGTGTGGTGTGTGTGTGTGTGTGTGTGTGTGTGTGTGTGTGTGTGTGTGTGTGTGTGTGTGTGCGTGTGGTGTGTGTGTGTGTGTGTGTGTGTGTATGTGTGTGTATGTATGTGTGCAAAAAATATGTATATGTAGCAGGTACTGTGCAGTGCATATAACGTGTGTGTGTGTGTGTGTGTGTGTGTGTGTGTGTGTGTGTGTGCATACCAGACTATTTCTGATGGCAGTTCAGAGTGAAAAGTAAAAAGATGAACAGAAAGTGGTCATTATGCAGCTGTTAAGAGTACAGGGAGTATAGATATCTACAACTGCAGGAATTACAACAATAAATAGTTGTGGGCTGAATGAATGAAAGGACAGAACTTGCAGATCACATAGTGAGGTGAAAGAAAAGTTATATATTCTGCACAGTACCTGCTACCACATATTCACATGGCAAGCAAAGAGGGCATCTTTGCTTTTGGGAAAACCTTGACAATTTCAGCAAGTAAGATCTTACAAATACATGAACATAATGCAACTTTATCCTGTCATTCTGTCTTCTCCTTAAGCAAGACTCCAAAATCTTTTCCTTCTGCCTAATATTGATGTTCCATGTTCTTACAGCCATTATTATGTTTCATTACCTCGACAGGTAACAGTGAGAGCTTATTACAGTAACAACATAGCCAATATACAGATAAACACATGTATCCTCAAGGAAGACAGGCATGATGCTGTATGACATTAGTCTAAAACTCTAAAAACAGATCAGTTAATCCAGTGCACATGACGAGTAATTCCAAGCCCATTTTTAATTTTCCAGCCTTGCTTCCTTTCAGTAGTTCTACTAATGTCACATTCCTCCCCCCATGTAAAATGCAGCTGGAAATAAAGGGAAGTATTCAATCACTTAAAGAAAGTGACCATGAGTATGAACTACCTGATAACCCTTTGTACTAACTATCCTGTACCCCAGTGCAGACAATACATACATATGTGCTCATTGTTGATTTTTTTTTGGTAGTAACATGGGTACATATGTATGCGAGTGCACACACACACACACACACACACACACACACACACACACACACACACACACACACACTCACATGCATATAAAACACTCCCACACTCTCTGCCATAGTAGGTTTGTCCCCATATCCCCTAATATAACTCCAGTTTTGTACAACTGTCACCAGAGTAAATTACCAGTTAGTTGACAATGTATATATTGACTACAGCAAAAAATGATAAATTCAGCCATCAACAAAGCATGCACAAAAATTTGCACTTGATGAAATTGCTTCTCAACGAACTGAATGTCAACAACGTGTGTGTGTGTGTGTGTGTGTGTGTGTGTGTGTGTGTGTGTGTGTGTGTGTGTGTATATGTGTGCAAAAAATATGTATGTGTGTATGTGTGCGTGTGCGTGCGTATGTGTGTGTGTATATAGAAATACAGCATTGATCACCTGTGGTTTGCTTATGCTTTTTGGAAAATCAACATACAGTCATGCATATACACACACACACACACACACACACACACACACATATATATATATATATATATATATATATATATATATGTATATATATATATATATATATAGCCGAAACCATATGTTCAAACTCGTAAAAGATCGAACACTGACGTAAAACCACATAAAACCAAAAAACACAAAAAAAAGTCTATAAGAGGGGGGCTATGCCCCCTGCACTCCCCACAACCCCTTACCTAAATATGCCAACTCCGAGATTGCACTACATTGCAGAAATGGGAAATCTTCCCTTTCCACTCTGTACAGAGATCTCCATTCAGTCAGATTGGACTTTTACAAGTTCAAACATATGGTCTCAGCTATATGTGGTTCGAACTTATAAACATTCGATCTACTGAAGGGGACCCATATATACATGTATATATATATATATATATATATATATATATATGGATTCACCATTTCACTGAAAGTTCATTTCACTAACAAGTATTATTACAAAGTAAATGGAATATGCCCCTTCCCCACGACCCTGGAGTTAGAATATATAGTTAGGGGTGTGGGGCAGAGCCCCCACATTGGGGGGGGTGGGGCCCCCCCCATACGCTTTTACTAAACAATATTATATCAAAACGTAGAATATCATATGAAATTAAGTGGGGTTTGTGCGCCCACCCCCCGATATGAGCTCTGCCCCCCCCCCCTAACTATATATTCTAACTCCAGGGGGGAATGGGGAATATTCCATTTTATTGCTAATAATAGTTGCCAGTGAAATGAACTTTCAGTGAAATTCAGTGAATTGAAGTGTATATATATATATATATATATATACATGTATATATATATATATATATA